>NW_005054314.1:9016561-9043783 GCF_000277835.1 Geospiza fortis
GGGAACATCCCACCATCCCTAACTGGTGTGGAACCTGCAGGGTTCAACCCAGTGACTACTCCTGACACTCTCCTGTCAGTCACTGCCATTCCTGACTGAGAAGATGGCAGAGCAGGCAGTGGCAGGAAGTTCTGCTCTTTCACATTTTAATAACCCTCAATTTCAACGCTGTGGAGATGATCCTATATCCAAGCACGAGAAATGCAGAATAAATAATTCAATCTCATCTCAAAATGGCAGGAGACCCCAGATTTCCTGCAGTCTGTCCTGTCTGCCATCTGCAGCAGAGGAAGGAGCTGTGCTCCTTAGCTATGGAATTCTCTCTGCCCTTTGGCAATTAAAGATGATGATCCCAAAACAGCAGGAGTGCAACCCAAGCATGGCTACAGACCATAGGCCTCTCTGATGTGACTGACAAATCTGAGCCAGATGAACTCATTTCCAGAGAAAAGAACCACCTCAGTGCTCTGCTGATGGTTTAAAAACCTGGGCTGGTTTGGGTGATGGCTCCTGAAATCAGCTCAGAGCATGGAATTCATAGAGCTGCAGCCGTTCTCCTTAAGGAAATTATATTTTGGGCATGAGACTTTTCTCATTAAATAGCAGCTGACTTTTTAAATGCCTTTTGGGAAACAAGCAACTGATCATTGCATGACACTGCTCTCCTGTCAGGAATTCTCACGTGTCTGCACTTAGAGAAAATTCAAAGCTTATTAAGAGACCTCAACAAAAATCTGAGCAACAAAATGGTGCCCAGGAGGAAAACTGAGCATGGACAAGATGCTCATCAGCATCGTGGACAGATTCATTCAGCCTCCCTGGGTGCTCTGACATGGAATGGCATTTCAGAGATGTGACTCCACCTGGCTGCAGGGGTGGACATCAGTTGGCCACTTGGCTTTCATGGTGGTAGCACACATCCCTCATCCACGTGGGCCAGATTCCATTTTATATCCCATTTCCTGGCATCTCTGGCATTAATAATTTCTAGTTTGTTTTTCCTTTCAAAATGTTATTTTGTTAGAATAATAAATGAGGGATAAGTGGAGCCATTGGGGTTAAAACTGTCCAAACTTTTCTGTCACTAGTGGAAGCCAAAACTTTAATTAGTTTTAGAAAGAAATTAAGCACTGCTGTGTATTACAAAGATCTTATTTGGTTTGTTTTGATAAAAATAACCACATTAAACTGCCATTTTTTAATTGAAGTGTGTCTTGAATCTCACAATGTCCTCAGAGGAAAAACAGAGCAGATTTGCCAACTGCCAAAATTTATGGATGAGATCAGCATTTGCTGAGTGCTGGGGTCCAAAGCAAACATGGAACAGCAGAGCTCAGAAACAGAACCTCCCTATTCCACCAGAGCCACCAAATTCTCCAGGATCCTGCCTGATAAATCCTTTCTGATTAAACCACCTAAGAGCTCTGGACTTCAGTGTAAGAAAATGCCACCAATTCTGTTTCTTTTATTAATTAATAAATTAATAAATTAAAGAATTAATGTAATTTTAACAGCTTCTGTGGTGACTGTCACTGTGCAGCTCAGATGAGACACAACAACACTGAGGCACAGCTTAGAGCTCATTTCAGCTCTTTGCTCTCTTCTGGGCTTTGTGATTTTCACCACTTAAGCCATATAGTAAATTCTTAGGAATACTTTTATCTATCTAAGCCACAATTCCTCCAACACAAGTTAGAAATGTGCTATTTCAATATATTATTCTGCAGTCCTTGTGAGGGTCTTTAAGTGTTTTTGGTTGCCCCAAGCATGTAAAAATAGAAATTGAAAAAAAAATTAAAAATATATTTTCTACAATGCTCCCAGCAGTTAGGATATATAATGTGACTGTGTTCACAGGGGTCTCAGGTTGAGGGAAGAGATGAGGATCTGACTCCATGTTTCAGAAGGCTGATTTATTATTTTATGATCTATATTACATTAAAACTATCCTAAAAGAATAGAAGAAAGGATTTCATCAGAAGGTTAGCTAAGAATAGAAAAAGAAAGAATGATAACAAAAGCTTGTGTCTCAGAGAGTCTGAGCCAGCTCACTGTGATTGGCCATTAATTAGAAACAGCCACATGAGACCAATCACAGATGCACCTGTTGCACTCCACAGCAGCAGATAACCATTGTTAACATTTTGTTCCTGAGGCCTCTCAGCTTCTCAGGAGGAAAAGTCCTAAGGAGAGGATTTTTCATAGAAGATGTCTGTGACAATATAATGTTCCCGGTTTAGGATAGCTGAGGATCAAGCCAGTTACTCTCAGAGGAATTCCAAGGAGGAGACACTGACAGGAGATGTGATCCAGGCACTTCAGGAGCCCAAATCCCTTCTCTCTCTTGCTGCCTGAGCACCCAAGCACTGGGGCTGGCAGTTCCACCAGAACCTCCTCATTTGCAGACACAATGGTTGCACCCCAATCCTTTTTCTCAGGAGCATCTTGCATCATCTGTGCTGTGAAGGAGAGAAATATCTTCCCATTTCCAAGGAAACATTTAATGGCACTTACTACAGGATCCTACTACACACCATTAATGCCTGGCAGCCACCCTATTTCTGACACAGCACCACAATAAAAGCAGTTGTTGCAGTATTTGTGCCTGCAGGGAGCATCCCAAATGCAAAGCTCTCCCCATTTCTCCTCTCACACATGTGCACAGTGAAATAAACACCATCTGCAGAGCTCTAATTGGGCTGGGCACAGTCTGTAGTGAGGTTGGAGGTTTCAGGGCCTCCTGGTTCTGCTGAAAGCCCTGATGCCCTCATTGTCCTACCAGGCTTTCATTTGCATGGCAGAAGTCTGGCTGTGTCACCTCCCATCCTTGCTGTGTCGTTGAAATATCTGACATTTACAAACTGATGCAGTGAGGAATGAAGTGGCTCACAAACCCCATTTTCCTGATTTTAAATGGTCCCTTTGTTTGTAACAGAGCAACCTGGTCAACTGGCTTGCAATCCTATCCCAGCCTGGATCCTACAGAATTCCCACACCTGCCTTCCTAGCCCCTCATCCAAGCAGCAATGAAAATTCTGATGGGGGAGATTCCTGTAACACTCCAGAAACACAGCTTGAGAGTATTCCAAGTAATTTATTTCACCAACTATGCATCCCCATGAAGGAGTTTTGCAAAACAATGTGAACCATGGGAGACAACAGACACTCATTTCACTGGAGCCATGAAATGGTTTGTGTGTTGTTCTGCCACAATTCCCTAAAATTAAAAGAAAAAAATTAAAAAAGAAAGGATGGGTTTTATTTGAGACCAGATACACCACTGAAAGTACAGCAGGTAACTGATTGTGCATTGATAAATGCATTGACTCTTGGAGTAATTTAGCTAAAGGAGAAAATTCCCCTTAGCTCTGAACAAGCATCTCCTGGTGTGAGTATTACAAATATTCATTAGCTAAAAGTTATGCAGTATTGGTTAGAAACAGGGAGAAAGACATTCAGAGGGTTAATTAATTAGCTGTGTGTCTTCACAGGCATTAGCTGAAGCTGCACTGTAAAAAAATATCATTTCTTGGATGATCTCAGATGTCCAAGAAAAGGGAAAGATGATTTTTAACAGATTAGGGTCTGTCAACTGTCTAAGAGATAGACCCTAATTATTCAGAGATTATACAGGGTCTATATAACAGAGATTATATACAGATTCAGTCAAGGGAAGAAGACAGAAGAGCAGCAATTGTTTGCAACTAAGATTTTCAAAGGTTTCTGTAGCATTTAGAGCTTCCTTTCTCCAGCACCCTTTAAAGAACCCAGCCCTAGCATGACAAACAATCCACCTTTGCTTGCACAAGAGACTTTCAGAGGCAGGCATTACCAGACTGATCTACTTAAGCCCAGTCACCATTCCCTTAAAGTCTTTAAAGCAGGTTGATTTCTGTCAGAGCTGAGAATTGTTTCCATTTTCTTCCCTTCTCCCACCCTCCCATCATCCTGAGACAACTCCTGTAGAGGCAGTGAAGGGAGCAGGGGGAAAGGCAATTCTTTCTGAACATGGATGGAAAAATTCAGCTTTGGCTGCAGCTGACACTGCACCAACCTCATCTAAAGGAAGGCAGCAAAGACAGCACCCTGTGGTTGTGGAGCTGAACGGGTAAATGGGGTTGTCCATCCTGTAATAAACCCCAGCTGTGCTGGCATGGCCACAGAAGCTCTCCCCAGAGCAGGCTGTGTGCCAAAGCATTTGCAGTTAGCCCCTAGAAGCAAAAGGACAAAGCCCAACTGCAATGGAAACCCCAGTGCATGCAAAAAGACTTTTAAACCTTGTTGTGGCTGAAAAAAATCTGCCCATGGAGTGGAAAAAGAGAAGTGACCCCGCAGGAGGCATCCAAAAAAAGCCAGGGTTGGATGTGACCCTACTGAAACAGCCCTTGCTGGGATCAGGAGGGGACTTTGGGCAGGTTTAGCCCCAGGTGTCTGTCTGTCCTCCCTGAGCTCAGGATGTGCAACTCCTCTGAAAGCTCTGTGCCCAGCATCCAGCAGCACCAGTTCCTGAAAGTGAGGTAAGGCCCAGTGCTGCTTCAAGAGAAACTGAGCAGCACAGGAGCAAGGGGAAGGACATGCCAGAGCTCCAGCCTTGTGTAAAAGAAAACTGAGCTGTTTGGGGATTGAGAAATGCTTCTTCCCCCTCCTCCCTCTCTGCTAAATCCTGTTACAAAACCAAATGCATCACAACATTTTTATAGTGTTCTTTTTTTTCCTTTTTCAGTTTGGAGCTAGTGGTGACTAATACTCAGTCCATGGGTTTCAGCCTTGCCCTGCCTGTGGGACACGTGTGCTTGGGGAGGATCTGAATCAATGTTTTGGAAGAAAAACCCCCCAAAAAAATGGGAATTGGGCAACATGGTGTGTGTATCTTGGCTGCCTGTGGGTTTCACCTGACCCCTGGAGCAGCACAGCTGCTCTCCCCAGAATGCTGACAGGGCTGGGCAGGGCTCAGTGAGTGATGGGCCCTAGGGCTGACCTCCTCCTGAGCCTCCTGACAAAGCCTTGCTGAAGCTGTGCCAGCCCTCTGCCACTGCAGCCCAAAAATCACTGCAGACTCCAGGGAAAGATTTGCTGTTCTCCCAGAACCCTCAGACAAGGACAAACCACCTCAAATCAACTCTTGCTGCACCATCTGAGTTTGTGATGCTACAGAACTGCAGCGCATCCATAACACCTCTAGAGAAACGCCTTGTTTGAGAAGAACACTTTGATTTTCGCTGAATTTACCAGAACACAGCTTTTGCCTCCTGCCTTCTTCCCCTTGGACCTATTCCCTTCTCTAAACTCAATTTGTGTGACTTTTCCCCAGCAGCAGCAATCAGAGATGCCATTCTTAGGACAGGATTCACCTCAGGGAACATCAGATTCTCTCAGCCAGATGTCCAAATTCCCCTGGAAGCAGAGCTCAGGTCCTTCCAAAGGGCAATGCACAGACATCACCCTGCCACTGCCATGGTGCTGGGACACTGGAGGGAGCCCTGTGTCTCTACTGATCATATAAACTTAAATATAAAATTGTTCACAGCAATTCCAACCCCTATGAAACTTGATTTTCAGGTATTCCAAAGTACAGCAACTGTGACATGATGCGGGGGAAAAAAATTAATCCAAGTCCCAATTTAATTGGTTAAAATTGTATATGTTTCAGCTTCCTGGAAAAAGTGGTAATTTTCCATCCTAAAGGGACCATTTTAGGATCACTAATATGGAGTTTTCTTGCTAAATGCTTTTACAAGGATTTACTCTGATTTTGAGGTGGTGATGCACCATGAAAAACAGGTAGATATAGTAGCAGCATTTGAAAGAAAATCTGAATGTAGCCATGCACCAAAGCTGGGGAAATGTTTTTGCATTAAATGCAATAAAAGAGGATGGCCAGGAGCAAAGCCAGTCCTTGGAGCAACTCCCTGACATCATTTCCTAAATACCCTGACGTGGTGAGGTCAGACATGGGCTGTAAGGCCACTGATCACACTCAAAGGCCACCCACTGTTCAGCTCCAGCTTTTTACAGCTTCCTCAAAACATGTTTGTCCATCAAATTCTTGGATGAGTTTCCTCAGATGGTGAGTAAAAACAATAAGGAAAGGAGGTTGGCAAAAGTCACACACATTTTTTCACAGCACTGAAATATTCCGCACTGGAGCAGCGTGGAATAAATGATTCACAAGTCTGTACTCCTGACTGTCCAGCTCTGCCTGGGGAAGAGAATATTTGTTTGCCTGATAATGAGCATCATTTTGGCTCAGGGGCCATGATCTTGTCCAGCCTGACCTTCTGCTGTGTCTCAGGGGGCTGGCAACCGATGCAGATGGAATTCTCCATCACTGCCTTTTCTGAGGAAGGGAATTTGCTGTTTACAAAAGAGTACCAGGCAGATTTCAGCTAAGTCACATTTGGGTTTTTTTTATTATGTTGAGTGTTTTGTGGCAAAACTAAAGTCAAGTCATCTAAACATTGTCTGGAGTGAAAATTCAGATTCATCTTGGAGATGATTTGTTTTTCCTTAAAGGAGGTATTTCTCCCCTGCCCAGTGGCAATGCACAGACTATAAAGATTAAAAAGCTTAAGTCTAAACACCACCTTAAAGAGCATATACCCCTTTAGCAACAAGTTCCTCCTTTCCACATCCCTTTTCCAGCAGGGTTTGTTTCAGCCTACATTCCACTATCCACCAATCATGGCATTTATCTCCGACACTTAAGGATAAAAATCCTTTCTCCTCTTCTCCCAGACTCCTCATCTTTTTCAGACTGCACCTTGAGGTGCTCTCCCACTTATTTGCTTCAAGCAAAAATCTGTGAATGCCTGGGATAACAGTTCAAGGCCTATCCAGTGACACCTTGCACAGAAACCTTTGGGATTGTGATCCACCCCGCACCATTCTGCACTAGGTGTTTGCTTCATAACATAAAAAGAGGAACTGTAAAATGGCATAAAGCCCTGAGCATAAGACACAAGCTTCTTAGACTATAAGCTGTAACAAATTTTGGATTTTGAATTGGTTTTTAATAGAAATTTTGTTCTAGCCAGCACAGCACAGCTTTGCTGAGCCTGTGAAGGTCAGAGTCTGTGGAGGGTCTCTGTCCCAACATGACACATACCAGACTTTAAATTCTAGTCTGGACATCCTTCCTGGCAAAGAGCAGCCTTAGAACATGTAAACAAGAGTATTTTTCCTTTAGGAAGATAGATAGTTCAAATTCTAAGCTATAAAAATATTGCCTCAAAAGTGACACAGCAGCATTCATTTTACTCCTGAATACTGAAAGCACTTTTATGACTCAGCCAAATCAGTGTATCACAGACTCATAAATTCACAGTAACTACAAGGAAGGCTTTTATTTACACATCTTGAAAACAAACAGCAGCTTCTATCTCTAAAACATCTTTTTAAACTTTGTCTTGGAAAGATTTTCATTTAGCAATAAAGTTATCAGCATGTGAGATAAGTTTCTTCAGTTTTGAGTGATGACACTTAAAAACCCACATCAGTGACTTCCAAAGAAAAATTAAGGAAAATCACAGTTGCTCTATCTGCCAGGCAATCAAGCCCATGCTTTTCCCTCTTTGTAGATGATTTTGTCTTGCACAGATGGCTATTAGAGTTCTGAAATGAATAAAATATGTTTGGATAACATGCTGCTATACAAAGTGATCTTGAGGATTTCTTCATTCCAGCCTCAAGAGAATTTCCAGGATAAACCAGTCTGAATATGCTTTAATGCTTTTACAAACTCTGCATGCCACTTTGGATATTATTACTGTGCAACTTAAATGCCCAAACCATTGAATATCCAGAGGAACCTGGATGCTTGAATCACTTAAGGACTTGTGAAAATGTGGAGCTCTACCACTGTTTGAATAGTCAGTAAGTTTCCTTGCACCATTAATGATCATTAATTTTGGATTCTCTTCTGCATCAACCCAAAACAAAGAGTAGAGCAGATTCAGTCAGACAGATCCATGGACAAGAGCCTTTGGCTGCCTGGGAGGACTCAGCCTGTCAGGGTGTTGTCAGAATATTTACTTGGTCATGACTTTATCCCAGCTGAAGCACAGTGAGTTTCATCTTTGTGATCAAATTGTCCAGACATTTAAGAGACTTCTTGCTTGCAAAGACAGAATAAGAAACTTTTTTCCTTATTTACATCAAGCTGTTTCTTTCCGTAGCTCTTTCACTGCTTGAGCTAATTTTTGATTTTCCCAATGTGATATAAATACACTGAGTTGAATTCACCACTTCATTTCAGACAAATTTCTCTGTTAAACACTAACATCAGTGCCATCACTGAGAAATTACCCTCCTGATTTACCAGCTTAGAAATCTTTGGAATCCCAATAATCTCCCTCCTATCTTTTGCAATGACTACTGGCAGCCATAGGAACATTCACAGTGCCCAACCTCACAGCACTTCCCAGAGAACACAAAGTGTTTGATTTGGAATTATGGATCTGAAGCCACATTCTGGGCAAAACAAAAGGGATCCAGACCTCCAGTTTCTGTTGTGTGTTCAAAGCACTACAAAATTTCCTCTGAAGATGAAGATTCTCTACAAATATCCAGGAATTGCTGTGAGAGCTTCGTCATCTTTATTTAATCAGGGACTAACAGCTAAAGTGAAGTCAGTGAAAAACCTAAGGAAACATTTCTCAACTCTCAAAAGACAGGAGAAGAGCCTGTTTCTAATAATGTTGAGGTTTGTCAGTGTTGCTTTTCCCTTGTCTTACAACATAAGTATTTACAGTTCAGCCATTATGTTCACTGGGGGCGATGTTGGTTTTTAATTTTTTGCAGATTTTGGAATGTCTGCACAAGTAGCTTAACCTGGTGTCCCTGTGTCTTCCAAGCACACCCTCCCCCTCAGGGTCTGCAGTTTGCACTCCACCCAAATGCAGAGCTGCAGGGCAGATTCTCAGCTGTAAATCATCCTCACTTCAGCTGAACCAAGGGCTGATGGTGCTTGCAAGTCCCCTCCATCCACCTCTCTCCACAGGCACATACAGCTTTGGTTTGGTTCATGAGACTTTCAGCATTTTAGGGGAATAAATGTACTCTTTAAGACCGGGAAGGAGAAATGCCATGGTTGGATTACATCTGAAATATTTGGATTGAATTGGAGTTATTCCTCTTATAGTGCAGACACCAGCGGTTTGACCAGTTAGGTCATGTGCCCAAATATGAAAAGCAGCTTTTAGGCAACTGTCACTTGTGAGGAGTTTTATTTGTGGAGAGCAGAGTCAGAGAGTGAGGGAGGAGGGAGGAGAGGCCAGAGGACGAGGTGCTGCATTCACATCTCCATTTAGGGAGGAAAATCAGATGTCCAAGGCTTAAATGCCCTTATCTGAAGGGAGGAGGAAACAGATAGCAGTGGTCATGCACAGCAAATGCAGCTCTGCACAAAAATGGATTTTCTGTAGTTATCCTACTGACCCAGGGAGAGAAAATTCCTGATTTTTTGTCTTTTATCAGTCCCACAAGGGCTTCCTCAAAGCTCCCATGGTAAACTTGCAGCAGCAATAAAACTCCAAACGTGCACACCAAAGCTCAGCCCACAGGTGGATCACTGCTAAATGAGATTTAATTTTTTACTCACCATCCCAGGACTGAAGATTCAGTACAGTCTTAGGCAAAAAACAACCCCATTTTGATAATTACTCACTGTATCAGACTGGAAAGGGCTGTCTCCAGACAAAAATCAGACCTCAGTGTGCTTTCTACAGCACAGACACTCTTTATTAAGCAGACCTTGGGGAGCCACTTGTCCATCTCCCAAGCTCAGGAGTGCCCAGATGGCTCCTGGACAGCTCCAGACACAAATTCCATTTCCTGATGCTCATGAGGAGCTCAAGGTGGCCTCTGCAACCCCCAATGCTGCCCAAAGTTCAGTGCAAGAACTGAATAATGGTAAAATAATTGTAAGATAACCCTTGCTCTTAACAAAAAGTGTATTTTTCCAGAGGAACAACATTTTATTTCCTGAAAGCTGGAAAAAAATGCGAATTCCAAATGGTTCAGTCTTTGTGATTAAGTTAGAAACATTGCCACATACAGGCAAGGAAGCAGTTCTAAAAGGTTCTTTCAGCTGTGAAGGATTTTTAAAAGCTTCTTTTTAGCCAAGAAAACATACATATTTATTTAATGTTTAAATAGAATTAATCTTGAAGGAAACATACATTTGGATCACAGGAACACAGCATGAAATTCAAACAAATTACTCTGCAAATCGAAGGCAGAATGGCTTACTAAACCTCAAATTCCAGCTCATCCCCAATACCCTTTTAAATATGGAAATAATATGACAAAAGCATGAAGCGTTTCACACAGAAAGAATTTTTTGGATGTGGATGCTTTCCACTCTTGCTGAAGAGTGTTGACAGAACAATACCTCCATTTCCTTTGCAACTGGCACGTTTAGGCTGTAATTTTTGCTTCAGACAAGTCAGACATTTAATTCTTTTGGAAGACTAGATCAATGAACTACCAATTACTGTAAGAAGACTTATGCTAGCTGGGGATATGATCCTCAGGCTTTTTGTTTTACAGTCTCAAAATAAATTTTACCATGTCATTCTTGCCATCACCACATCGCCCCAGGACAAACAGAAACGGTTTGAGAAACCAATTTTCATCTAATGACAACTGAACCAACTAAATGAAACCTGACATTTTAAAATTTAAAGAAACATTCAGAGCCTTGGAGCTGTACTGTTTGTGCTCTAGCAATGACATTGAGGTTGTTTAATATTTTTTTTCTTTAGAGGAAACAACCACAACAACATAAGAAAGCCTTCATCCAATCTGAGGGAGGGAAATACAAACTGGAAAAAGTGCCAAGAGAGAAGATAACAGAATACTGGCATCTGGAGAGCTGTCTGCTTGGCAAGCATGCATGTCATTTACAAATGTTTGCCTTTAATTTTAGTCCTGGAAGACTTGGGTGAATAATCCCACTGAGCAAGCTGCCACTTTCCAAAATTGCCACTTCATCCTATGGAAATAAAGGGGTTTTTGCTTCCTGTCAGGATGCAGACAGCAACAAAGGGCACAACTAAAACCAAAGAATTTTCTGACTGACATCAGGAGTGGGATTGAGCCATCACATTGATGTCATATGGGGTCCACTCAGTCACCAGACTGTACTGGAGAGCTCAGACCTGCAGGATTTATGGTTCCTTGCTCAGCTCTTCTTCTGGGCAAGCCCCATCTTAACAAGATTTTCCAGGCAAAATAAAAATAAAATGATGGAATTCGTAGAATAAGGGTGAGCAACAGCTCAATTCTGGGAACATTTCGGCAATTCCAGAAAGAAACATGTCACAACTTCCCCAGCTGAAAACATTAAGGACAGAATATTATGGGAGGAATGTTTTACCCAGTCAGAAACCAAGATGGAAACATGCCAAACAGTGTTTTCATGATGCCTCCCATACTCAGCCTGCTGGGGGACAGACAAGGTGACAAACAGAACACAGTGAGATGCCCAAAGCTTTGAAAGGAGCCAGGGACCAAAACCCCTGATATTAATATTGAAGTGTACCAGCATAAATCACTGGTGGGACTAAAAGGGAATTAAACTATGTTTATAAGTTTCTATTGTTTAGAAAAGACACTTCCTTAAAATAACATCCCCAAGAGAACAAAACAGTATCTGTTTCAGTCTCCATAGAGCTTCTTAAATTAAACACTCATCTCAAAAAGAGTGAGGCTCTCCCAAGTTCGGGAGCGCTGTGTGCTCCCATATTTTCATTTTTCACATTAACACACAAGATCTCTTTGGGGTGAAGCACTCTGCCAGAGCTGGGCATCACCAGCCTGCTGCAGAAAGGTGAGGAGAGACACAAAATCCTGGAACAGTGTGGAATTCCTGATTCTGTTCCTGGTGGACCTTCACAGACACAGAAATGGGATTTTATCAGGTTCTCAGGGTTTCTGGTCTAGAGCCACAGCACCCTGCACTCACCTTGTTAGCGTTCAGGAACACATAATCACAGAATGATTATAGGCAGGTGCTTTTATTGAGGAGCTCTGGGTGTCAGGGGTGCACAGACCCAAATCTGACTCCACCATGGGTTTGGGATGAACATGTTTTTATATTCTATCATTATATAACTTACATATTCATTATTAAACTTACATTGTTCCATTGTATACATTGATTTCAAGCATGGGTTGAAACCCAAGCATGGGTTTCTCATGATCCCCCTCAAACCCTTGAACACAGTTTCTCATGATTCTTCTTACAATTAAACAATAATTATATCTAATTACTAAGCAATCATCACATTAGCAATTATATCATTTATCATATACTGATTACACAGGTGCAGTTTCACATGCTCCAGCAAACACAAGGCCTAACATTTCCCAGGGCCTACCCTTAACATTTTCCCAGGGCCTACTAAGCCTAACTTTCTTTCTAACTCCACTGAATATACCATGACTTTAGACACATTTTATCCCTATACTATCAGCCTCAGCCTGGATGTGGCCTGCAGACCTTGGCCTGGGAATGGGACCTGGACAAGGCTCACACAGCTGGACATGACCCCTGAGAGTGGAACCCAGCCCTGGCCAGCAATAACTGCTGGGAGGGACTCAGGGCATTAAGAGATCCCTCCCTGTTTGTTTGGTTGTGGGAGAAGAGTCCTGGGGGCACCACACACCGCTCTGCTCCCCTTCCTGCCTCCAGGACCCAAACAGCTGGGAAAGAAAGTGCTCAACAACACATCTGCAACAACCCTTTGTGTCTGGTGCCTGCTCAGCCCAGACACTTCACCTTGGACCCATCCTCTTTCCCATCACTACTCTTAGTACAAAAAAAAAAATTATATTTCCCTTATAAAAGCTATCACCATTGAAATTGTACAGCACAGATTCTGGGGCTCTGCCTGCCTTCCAAATGCTTCAGATTTGCCCTGAGGTGGTGTCAGAACCCAGGACATCCCTCTGGCTGCCCTGGATGGCTCCAGCCCCTGCCAGGGGGCTCAGAGACCTTGGCACAGAGCCCAAGACCCCTGTGCCTTTGATTTTGACTCATGGAAAAAATTATCAACCTTATATGAGGATTTAAACGCCATGAAAGTTTAAGTAGAATCATAGTTTGTCACAGGGTGAAAAGTAGATTTTTGAGGTT
Source organism: Geospiza fortis (assembly GCF_000277835.1). Lineage (NCBI taxonomy): Eukaryota > Metazoa > Chordata > Aves > Passeriformes > Thraupidae > Geospiza > Geospiza fortis. Next base: position 9,029,700 of record NW_005054314.1, read on the forward strand.
TTTAGAATGGGGGCTTGGGGTCCCAAGATGGAGGAATTTGGGCGTGCCTTGTCCTTCTTTCTCCTTGTTCCTAGCCTCCATGTCCTGGGTGATGCTGGCACTTTTGGATTGGTTTAAGGTAGAAACTCACTGTCTAACATAGGTGATAGGTATTGGAAAATAAACATAAATAATGTACAGGCAGTTTTTAGTATAAAAGACAGCACCACCCTGAGGGTGGGCAGTGTGCCACGGACTGACCTGCTGGACAGATCTCAGCACGCCAGAGAAAGAATGTATTAGATAAGAGAAAATAAACAACCTTGAAAATCAGAACAAAAGAATCCTGACTCCTTCTTTGGTCTCGGGGCTGGGAAAAAGAGACTTTCTAACACCTTGGGGTCATCTTGACACCAGAGACCTCGTCAGGGTGGCAAAGCAAGTCCAAAGCCTTCACCCTTCAGCATCCTGCTTCCCAAGCCCCTGCCCCATTCATGTACACACATCCATGTGCATATATCCATTTAAACACATCCCTGCCTGCCTGCCTGCCCTGTGTTCATGCCCTCACAGCCCAGCATCCAGGCTTCATTTTCATGTTAGAAATTGGGTTGGTCTCATCATAGACAGAAATGCTGTTGCAAATTAATCAAGATTTCAGCTTTCTGAAGGGTTACATTGTGAAATTGATAATTGTATTTGAAGTTCATATTGTTTAATTTAAAATTCTCTTTAGCAAAATGCAATCCAGTGTGAAATATTTGCTGTTAACAGGATTTTCTCAGGGTCCAATGCCCATCAGATTTCCAGAGACAAGCCTGTTAATTATTACTTGGAGGCTTTGGTGACAAAGGTTACTCTAGAATAATAAAAGGCCAAACCTGCAGACAAAGTCAACACACATTTTCCAGTTTGCCTGGTGACAGCAGAACACCTGCAGAAGCTGAGGCAGGGCTTGCAGCAGAGATGTCACAGCCACAGAGAAAGGATCAGTGTCATGTTGAACATGAATTAGCACAGTGGCCACAGTCTGGGCATTGCAACCTTCCCATCCCCTTTTCCTGGGATCAACATAATGTTTCCTCAACTGAATATTAAATATTTTTACTATATTCAACAAGGTATATTTCGTGGCAGCTCTTCTGCTGTAGCAATAAAGGCCCTTCCCTTTGCACTGCAGGCTGGCTCCAGAAAAGATCAGCTAACAAACACATTAAATATATATATTTAAATATATAAATAATAATATCAGCCTGGAACACAGGAGATTCCTTTGGAGTCTTCCTGGTTCCTCAGGAGGCTGCTCTCAGATGTTGTGAGCTCTCAAGCACATTTTACATGCCTGATGTAACAAAAATCCTCCTGTTTGGTTCTTCCTTTTCCATCCAGCTATGGAAAAAAAAATCCCAAATGAACCTCCCAGTTGTGAAACTCAAACACACTCCCAAAAAAATTCACCTTTGCTATTTCTCAGCCAAGAAAGGGCAATGGTCTGTAGGAAAAAGCTGCCTGGAGCTCCCTACCTTCACCTGCCAGGGTGTTAGTAGGTGCCACGTTTTCTCTTCAGAACATGTTCAGTGAAAGAAAATAAAACAACCCAACCTGAAAACCTTAGGAGAAAATAATAATGGGAGAAGGGCAAAAATAAAACAAAGCCCACAATGTTTTCAGTGAACTGTTTGGCTGGACACCATCAGAACATGCTGTTCTAAATACCTTAAATCACCAACAAGGGAAAGCCCTTCAGGGCTGAAAAATGTTTCCTTGCCTCCAAGAAGAAAAATTCAATAAATATTTCAGCTTTATTAGCACATTTGGGGAAAAGTTGCAACATTAAAATAAAAACCAAAAAGTATTTTAACCCAGTATTTTCCCCTCACAAAAAACCCACTATTTCTCCTTTCCATTCTTACAAAATGTGTGTGCTCCTCAAAAAGATCAATTCCTTGGAACAGCTGGGACAATTCTGAACTTCAAAATGATTACAGGATTGTATTACGGTAGCACAAATAATGCCAATGTTATTCTATCATGATGTGCTCTATGAGAACTTCCATTCTTGGTTGGTAAAATGAGAATTCCAGTTCCAAGGGGTTCCAGTTACTTTTTTGGTCTCTGTAGATCAGTGCATCCTATATGTATTTGAGTTACTAGAACTCTTATTTAGATTACATTTAGATTTCAAAATCCTGGCTGCTAAGTGCTTTAGAAAGTTTTGAATTTCAGTGAATTCTCATGTATCTCATGCACCAAATCACAATTGACCACCTCTGTCTCATCATGCCAGGGCAAAACCAGGTGGCCACACTTCTCTTGAAAATGATATTACATTTCCAGCTGCTGGTAAAAATATCCAAATCAACTGATTTCACCAAATAAAAGAAGAAAGCAGCTTCTGAACCCAGCTGATCCAGAATTGCAGCCATACAGGAAGAGTTAGACTTGTTTTGACCTGGATTTGAAAGACCTTGCCCTCCACTTTTGGACACCTCCTCCTAGGAGCCCAATCCCCTGGGATCCTGGTAATCCCTGCATTTCCAGTCTGTGGCTCACCAGGAGGCAAGAACAGCAATAGCTGCACAGAAGATCACTCACTCCACCAAATCCACCCTCATTAAACAAATAAAGCTCCCGAGGCTGATTTTTAGTCGCTCCAACAAAAAAGCCCCCAAGGCTCAGAAGCCGAGTGCCAGCACTAATTTATCCTTAAAGAAGCCCAGAGCACGAAGAAGCCCTGCCCACGCCGGCATTTCAGAGGGGTGGCAGCTCATTGTCCTACCCCCAACACCCTCCCCTTCCCTCCCATCTCAGAATTAATTCTAACAACGTGAAGACAATTCGACTTAATTGCAGCTGCATCGTCTCCTGCAGGATCCCGCTGCCAATCCCGCCCTCTGAATGTGCAGTTGCCAGGGTAACGGGTGCGGAGAGGATGCTTTTGTGCTGCCACTTGCATCCTCGGGAGCCGTGCCAACCTCCCGCAGCTGGCATGGGGTGGGGTTAACGCCTTCCTCCCCGGGAGCCGCCTGTCTGTCCTTCCTGCCATCGCCAGCCCTTGGCAAGCGGCTCCTTGTGGGAGTCTGACCGAAATATCCTTCACTTTTGCCTCACGATTGTCATGGAGAGAGACCACCGAAAAATTAAGAACTGCTGTCTGCTGGACCAGTGGCGGGGTGGGGGGGAAATCATGTGCCCGATTCTTAGTTTACAGTTTCCACAGGTGTTGTTTGTTATACGCCACACTGAACTCGAAGGGGCACCCTGCCCTTTTCTGCACAATGGCCCAGGACTCCTCCCCACCTCCCGGCCCGGCTGGTTTGAGCTGTGGGGTGGTCCCTCTTTCAAGAGAAGACCCCTCTCGCCTGTCCTCAACCATTGTGACAGACAAGCAGAGATGTAGGCCTCTTCATCAAGGAACCAAGACATGGAATCCCAGTGTGAGAAGGCCCCCTCTCACCTTCTTCCACAGACTGGGACTGAAATCCCCCCAACTCGGGGGAGGTGTGCAGGGGGGGAGGAAAGCTGCCCAAAGCAAGCACAGGTGCAGGCACTGGGCCATGAAAACAATGGCTCTCGCCTGCTGCCTGGCTCGACTTTGTGTACCCCTGACCAAATCCCTTCTTTCCCCCTGAAGACCTTTGTTTAGGTTACGAAATTCATTCCCTCTTCTCCTAATGAAAAACAGTATAACTGGGGTTCAGATGAACTGTGCCTCTGAGATCTCCCCGGACGTGGCCTGGTGAACTCTGTCAGCTGGATCACGAAGGATAACACAGCACCATGTTTGGTAGCTATAACCCACCCCTCCTCTTCCTCCCTGTTTTCCTTATTTTCTCCTTTTTTCCCCAGTTCTCCTCACCAACGCATATCTGTTGTGGCTATTTCAATAAAATTGCATTTGTTGATTGTTACTGCAAATCCCCTGTGCCTTTGTTGGTTCTTTGCACCCTGAGATCACCCTACGAACCATCACATCATCCGTTCACTAGAATGGATCATGACACCCCTCCTGCTCTGCAGAGCGACACCTGCACCACAGGGACAGATGGCTGCAGCTCAGCTCCACAGCTCCGGGCACTCAGGGTGCTGGAACAGCTCCCCTCAAACTGCAGCAGTGCCAGACTCCGTTTGCAGGAGCTTTGGGGTACATGGTTTGTCCTCAATGAGGAAAGAAAAGATACTTCACCATCATTTAGGAATTATTTTCTTCTGGTCGTTTCCCATCTGCCTGTTGTTGTCGCCTCACCCACTCCCTCTACACTAACAGAGGACTGCACTGTCGCAGACATCTTTTCATGAAAAATCTTTTCTTTAGGATTTTTCCTCCTGAGAAGCTGAGAGGCCTCAGGAACAAAATGTAAAAAATGATTATCTGCTGCTGTGGAATGCAACAGGTGCATCTGTGATTGGTCTCATGTGGTTGTTTCTAATTAATGGCCAATCACAGACCAGCTGGCCTGGACTCTCTGTCCGAGACACAAACCTTTGTTATCATTCCTTGCTATTCTTAGCTTAGCTAACCTTCTGATGAAATCCTTTCTTCTATTCTTTTAGTATAGTTTTAATGTAATATATATTATAAAATAATAAATCAAGCCTTCTGAAACATGGAGTCAAATCCTCATGTCTTCCCTCATCCAAGAACCCCTGTGAACACGGTCACACTGCACCATGTCTGGAGGACTACATGGTCCCAGCCTCCACAATTTTAACCTACAAACCATGATTAATGTGTACAGAAACCTCCCCATCAATCTGTGATTATCTTCCAGGGCAGACTGCTTCCCAGAGCTTAGCTCCTAAGAGCTTTCCTATTTCTTTAAGATGAAGGGTTTAAACTTAGGTCACAGCCTACTTTGCCTATGACCTTTTATACCACTTTTGAGTCTGCAAGGCTTAAACCCTTCTATAAAAATTAAGGTGCACTGCAATCATTCTCTTTATATCCACACACACACGCAGTTAACAAAGAAATACCTGACTTTAAACTTTTCCACAGATAATGATCTGTAGCTGAAGATCACAAGCTAAATCTGCTTTTAATGGCAAGGAAAACTATTTCCAACAATGGCAAACAGCCTCCCTGCTAGTGCACTCACAACTAATTACAGCACACAAAGTGCCTGTTGAAAGGATCAGCAGGGCCATCTAGGAGCTCCTAAAATCCTCCAGTACAGCTGCACTCGTGGAGTGAATGTCTGAAAATCACCCACTGAAGATGCTGGACTGTCTGTGGAGGACAACATCCACGGTGTTGAGATCCAGGATGTGACAGACACACAAGGAAAAGAAGCCAGTTCAGGATTGATTTCATCTTAGTGCAAAGCTGAGTCTTTCACAGCCCCTTTCTGCTACAAACAGGTCCCAGAGAAACCCAGCAAACAAGCAAACCACCAGACACTGGCTCACACAGCCTCCAACCTGAAACCACCTCTGTGTCCCCAGCTGTGCTTGAGGCACATGAGAGGATTTGTGAGCTCCCTCAAAGCTCAGCAGAAGTTCAGCACCTTTTGAAACACATTTCCTCACCTCCCAGATGCCACATGTGCCATTATTCCCAGTGCAAACACGAATGTCAGCGCACAGAGCTTTGCAATTTGTGTTTACCTACACTTGAACAAAAGTCAATAACCACCAAGAGCAGAGAAATGTGCACAATTCTGGATAGGCAGGGAAACAGAAGCCTAAACTTCAGCTGTTTCAGTACATGTAGCCTTTGCAGAATAAGTATTTTTTTCAGGAAAAGAATAATTATATCATGCAAATCTTTAGGGGCGAGGAGGGGAGCTGGGGAGGGACCCCTATTCTAATTAAGCAACATGATTGCTGATGCTCCATATTTTTAACTGGAAAAAAAAGGGGCTGAAGGAATTAAAAAGGCACATTCAGATGTGAAAAAGTGATCATTTAACCACAAGCTAAACTCCAGAAGGGAGCTGGGGCACAGAGAGGGGATCTGGCAGACCAGGTGAGTGTCACTGTTCGCGGGGGCTGTTACAAGGCCATCACTTTGTCACACAGAAGGCAGCAGTGCACCTGCTCTGAGAGGAGTGCACACCACTGCCATGCCAGCTGATGGCATTCCCCTTTAATATCCATTCTCCTGCAGCTCTGGATTCCCCCCAGGCCCCATCCTGGCAGATATCCCAGAGTGTGAGGAGCTGTCACTCCTCTCCATGCCCCAAAACTGCTCTTGCAGTGGTCATGCAGCTGCTCAAAGCCCGACACAGTGCCAGGACACCTCCCTCTCCTGCAGGCACCACTGGGCTCCACACGAGTCCCAAACATAAGCAGATGTCTCTGGTCTTGTTCAAACTGGAAAACAGGGTGAGACTGCAGTGACACAGCTGCAGAGGAGACAGGAGTTAAATGATGAAGAGCATTGCATCTGAGGGACATTTAACCTGACAGTCAAATCTTTCATGACCCTCATTCCATGAAATTTATGACAACTGGGTTACTGTTGATTATTCTGGAGGACATTGAGACCACAAATCCTGGCACTGTGGAATAAAGAACATTAATGCAAAATATTCTCACCCAGACTAAGTGCCTACACAGGAATTTGCTCCAAGCTTCCTCTGCCTTCCAAATGAGAGCAAAATCTTAAATAAGTGACAAGGTAGGGGAGGGTTTAGGGTTTCAATCAGCACTTGTAAATATGAAGATGTTTCAGCTCCTGAGACAATGGATCATTTTCCACCAGTTAGAAGCAAACAAAAGCTGCTGCTGCCTCCAATAAACATGTGAAGGTGCAGAAGTCCGAGCCCCTGAATTCTCTGGCACCTCAGCCCTGGATAAATCACCAACCTGCCCATCCCACACACACCCCAATTTGGGAAGTGGGGAGACACTTGTTCCATCTATTCCTATCACTGTATCATTCCAGAACACAGTACTGCCTTATTTCCCAGACTTTTCACTTGCATGGTGGTAACCACCCCTAAAAAGGCTGGAAAACTGGTGAGAAGAGTGGAGAATGGGGCCCATGGCATGCAGTGTTTCCAGGAAAAAGGGCACTGGGCTGTGCAGATGCAACTCCCCACCCTCAGCCAGGTAGCTGACCTTTGGAGTTAATGGGAATTTAATCAAACAGAGCAGTGTCCCTCCGGGGCTGGGACACAGGAGGGGTTTCTGGGGAAGCAGATCAGCAGCCCTGTCTCACGGTGCCTCTCTGTGCTGTTTTCCTGGACACAGACCAGCTCTGTCTTCCCAGAACATCAGAGTGCAATCACGGCCCTCTCACAAAGAGAAGATGCAGATGAAAGCAGAATCAGGGCTTAAAAAACACAGGGTCAAGCAGGGAAACCAGGAAAGCACATGATAAAAGTCTCATTCTGTAGGATCAGACTATTTTCCATTGTGAATAACTCAAGAACACTGTTTATCTCTGAAGCAAGCTTACCCACTCCTTCCTCACATGCCTGCCTGCCCTGCTTGGGGGCTCACTGCTGTTTGTTGAACACTGACAAAGATGTCCTTGAGATTCCATCCTTTCTGCGGGTCAGTGAAAAAGTTCACACAAACCCGAGGTTTAGTTAAAAATAAGACAAAGCATCCATTCAGCAGTGACAGGAATTCCTGGCTATTTTCTGCCCATTCTGAGCAGAACCACCACACAGAGGCAGTGTTAACCAGGACAGGTGGCCAAGGACTCCCCTCTTGGCAGGACACAGCTGCCCCCAGCCCCACTTCAGCCTGGCAGAGGCTAAAAGAAATTTTTTTCCAGTGAAAAGAAGATTTTTTTCCCAGGGAAATCACAGGAAAAGAGCAGGATGATGCTAATATCAGTGGGCAGAAAGAATGTCCACCAACAAGAGGGAATGTTTCTTACTCTTTTTCCAACAAACCAGAAGTTTTCCCCATAGAGTCTCCCCAGGATGCTTCCTGCATGAGCTGAAGGGCTCTGGAAGATGCTGCACCTTTGGAATGGTCATGCTCAGCTCAGTTATTTCACAGGTTTATCCCAGAGGAACTGGGGTATTAGCAGAGCCCAGCGTTCTGAAACACCAGCAAAGGATTCACACACCAGGAGAGGCTTAGATTAGATACAAGGAGGAATTTCTTTTCCAAAAGGGATGTCAAGCACTGGAACTGACTGCTGCTGGAAGTGGTTTTTTTGAGACCTGGTGCTAGGGACATAGCTTAGTAATGGACTCAGTAGTATCAGGGTAAGTGTCAGTGATCTTAGAAGGTTTTTTCAACCTAAAAGTCTTTTTCAGCCTGGAAGATCCTATGGTTCTGTGTTGTTGGCATCAACACCAGAATTCACCCTCTGAACTTCTGGCTGGCAGAGGCCAGGGACTGGTGGGATGTGGTTCAGCATCTCAGGAGGGTCAGGTCAATCTGTGCTTGGTTTTATGATAAATATAATAAAATTGATGTAAATAGAACATTAATTAATATGTGAGGTTTCCTACATTAAAATCATGTTTAATGGGTAATAACTGAATGCAAAGGTAATCACTGACCTACAGTTAGGCTTCAAACCACTGACCAGCACCTTGAACAATCTCGTACACACAAGAATGGCCCAAAATGGCATCCTTGGCTAGAGTTTGGCTCTCGCTTCACATCTTTTATGAAGAACAAACACTCTTCCTGACCTCACTGTGAATGGTTGCACAGTATTTCCTCTTCTAGGAGGGGATGAAAGACTCCAATAAACAGGAAGGTGCTCAGAAATGAGAACAAACCCACAGACTTTGGAATGTCTTCTTTTTCTTTCCCAAATTACTTCTCCCTGTTCTTCAGTCTCACGTCTGACTTGGAAAACTGGAATGAGAAGCAGGAAAGCAACCCTTGCACTGCTCACTAAAATTCCAGTGGAGAAGCTGCTGTGAGGAATGAGCACCACCAGGAAAGAAGAAGAGAAGCAAAAAAGAGAAGCAGCTTCAGGCCATCCTGGCAAAGAGAGTCCAGCCTTGGTCAGCTTCATCTGCTGTCCCCTGTCACAGAGGACACAGAACAGCCCCAGGGGCATATGAAGGACATCACATTGGCATTGTGTTTTCTAAGGAAAGACACCCAAGTCTGTGCTTCCAGAAGATTAACTCCAATCCCAAAGGTGGACATGGGTAAGTAAAGGAGTGATTCATCATGCCTAAGGGCAAAAATACTGCATGCATCTGGCTGGAGGCTTCCACTGTCCTCTCCATTACACTTGTCACAGTAAGAGAACAGATGACACTGATGGAAAGCCAGACTGGGAATGGGTTTGTGTTCTTCTGAATTGCTTGCTTATGGCTGTGAACTGATTTAAAAATACATGTGAAGCATAAAACCCCAGAGCAAATGAATTACCAGACCACAGATATATGTGGTATTAATGATTTCAAATGCCTACTACATTAGTTACAATTCAAAGCAAATGACATATTTGTTTTCCTGTTAAGATGCCAGTAAAAGTGGCAAATAGACACAAGCATTCTTGGTTGCTTACAGATAAGACCTGATCATTTGGCACAGAAAATCACTGGTGGGTAACTGAGGTTCTACACAAGTCAGAGACAAAATCCACTGTGAATTCAGCACAGCCATGCAGAGACCAGAGCTGGCATCAACCAATAAAGGAGAACTCTCCACTCTCTCTGTGTAGAACTTGCTGCTAAGACTTCAGTAGAACCAAACTGAAACAGCTGAGGGAGAGGGTGGCAATTCAGAGCAGAACAAAGTGTTCCAGATAGCAATGCAAGATGTTTTCCATTACCATCTGTATGGGAGTTGTCTTTTGTCAAGTGGGCAGTTTGCCTTATCTGTCTCTTTGAGTGACCACAATCACTCCTCCCTCGGGAGGGGATATCTGCTGATAACAGCTATTGAATGTCCCTGCATGGCTGATAAGAGCTACAGCATCCCATTGGGAGATGTGAGCCCAGAGGGAGGAGCCAAGCATTCCTGCTCCAGGATCCCTGCTCCAGCAGAACCACCCCTGACACTGCAGGAGGGCTGAGCCACAATTCCAATGGCACTGCTGCCAGCACCCTGACCCACAGGGTGTCAGGTTGGGTTCTGACTCTGGCAGTGTTGTTCTAGTTTATTGTTTATTTTATCCTTTTTTTTTCCTTCCCTAATAAAGAACTGTTATTGCTGCTCCCATATTTTTTTGCCTGAGAGCCCCTTAATTTAAAATTTACAGCAATTCGGAGGGGTGGGGAGGGTTTACATTCTCCATTTCAGGGGAGGCTCCTGTCTTCCTCAGCAGACTCCTGTCTTTCCAAACCAAGACACAAAGTTTTGCTCAGACACCTCTTGGTGGAAGTGTCCCTGCTGGAGGAGCCACCAGGAGTGCAAACACAGCCATCCATTACCTTTGGCCGCTTCCATTCCACTTTCCCTTTTGCTGCTGAGTCGTAGCACAGGGATTCATCCGAGGCTGGAAACTCGGGGTCCTCAAAGAGGATCCCCTGCTGGAGGCACTGCCCCTTCAGCTCGTGGTACCTCTGATCTCGGCAGAGCTGCACCGATGAGGTCATGTTCTGTCTAGACAAGATCAATATTGGACAAACCATGAAGGCTCTTGAAAGTCCACAGCTGATACCACACCCTGGTCTTGAACAAGAGAGCATGTAACTTGTTCTAAATGAGGTCACTGTTTTATTTACAATAAAACAAAAAACCACAGATTATAAATTAGATTAGGTTAAAGACTGGGAAAGTATAAACCCAAGAAGATCTTATAGATAAGGATAATATTTTTGTCTGAACAGAATTCTTATCAGGAAAGAGCCCAGGCCAGGCACAAACCCAACATTTTGCTTTGTCTAGTTGATTGGAAAGGTAGCAGAGTGAGGCTTGGCTCTCAGTCTGCACCATGTGTGAAGGGCTGGGCCATCTTTTTGTCCTACATTCTTCTTCTGGTCTCTAAAGCTCAAATTATCTACTCCAAATCTTGTGCCTAAAAAAACCAAAACCAGATTTCCACTTTTCTCCATCTTAATTTAAGTGACAGTACTTTGGCTTGTACTATTGCCTTTGAACTTTATGTTACTTTTCAGGGAACAGATTTCCCAGAAGGAGAAAATATTTGCAAATAATTGACGAGAACTAAAAGTATCTTAAAAAAGCACAACAACAATAAAATACCCAAACAATGTGTTCCAAACCATAATTCCCAGAATCCTGATTATCAATCTTGGCAGGTTTATGATCGCACCCACAGAGCTCAAATAAATTGCTTTAAAACATTTTACAAATGAGGAATCAATTACAGAAATCATTCAGGATAGTTTGAAATTTGGAGGACGTGAGGGATGCTATCTGTGCTTCAAGAGAGAGAGAGGTGAGAGCATTTGAACTTACCCTGTTTGGAAAGGTCCTGTGTGTCAGTTCCTTTCCTCTTCCTTCTGGACACAGGTTGGAGTTAGAGATGTATCTCCCCTTCCTTGCCTACAGCAATAAAGACAAATGCAGGTTGAATTAACCAACATCCTGCTCTGGAGCATGGCACCACATGGTCCTGGCAGCCACCCGCTGTGTCCAGCTGCAGGGAGCTCAGCTGGTGCTCCTTGAGCCACCTGCAGCACAAACTGGATGAGATTCCACAAATCTGCAGGAAACTAAACCAAGCTTTTGCAGGTGTGCAAGTGAGCATAGCGAGAGAAATACAGAAGAGTAACGAGGAACACTTGGAAACGTCAAATTTATCGTGGTCTTTGTTCTTGTGAGTGAAAGCTCTTTGTGGATGCCCCATCCCTGGAAGTGTCCCAGGCCGGGCTGGATGGAGCTTGGAGCAACCTGGGATAGTGGAAGGTGTCCCTGCCCAAGGCAGGGGGTGGGACTGGATGGGCTTTAAGATCCCTCCCCATCAAAGCCATTTTGTGATTCTATTGCTTTCTGCTTACTTATCTCCCTCAATAAAAAGTCTCAAGGCCTCTCACTTGGCTGGTGGCCTCCCAAGACAGGGCAAACAGATTTGCTTCCCCCCACAAGCCAGTTCTTCAAATTCAAGTGTAGAACAACTCGTCAATTTTACAGAGGTACCTCAGGGACCACAACAAAATAGTCTGACTAATTTGGGTGGGATATAGATTATTTCATGATAACTGGCATTCTTGATCATTAAAAATTCCCCATGAGCTATCTAACATTCTAAACCGAGTCTATTTGTTTTTAAAATAGCCCCTGGGTGATGAGGGTTCTGTCACTGCCTAATTCATTGAGACAGGTCTGTCATGACCTCATTTGCCTGCCCTTTCTCCCCACCTATCTGCCAGACAGGAACGTGAGACCTTCCAGGATTAACACTCCATTCCACAACAGCCCAGAATGTTCTGTGGCAATGCACAGAAGGCAGTGAGAAAGCACTGCCTGCCTCGCCCTGGGCTGCACAGGCAGTGCACAGTGAGGGAAACACCAACAAGGAGGAGGCTTCTCCTGCCAGTCCCTCCTCCTGCCCCTCTCCAGGCTCCCTGTGGTATCTGCAGTGTGTTTTAGGGGCTCAGGCTCCCAGGGCTGCTCATCCTGGCTGCTGTGTGTTTCACTCCCACCCAGGAGGCACTGAACTGAAATCTCATCGCCATCTGGAGGAACTCACTTTCACAGGAACCCAGAGCTGCCCATTTTCAACTCAACAAAGAGATCTCTTTCTTGTTGGAAAGCCCTCCATCAGGAATGTCAGTGCAGTTTCTATACAACAGCCTGGTGGTTTGAGTGCTGAGGATGGAGGAGCACAGCTGAGCCCCCCTCTCCTGGAGTGTTCACCTACCAGGACATGGCCTGAGGCAGACCTGGCTCCCATTCCAAGGTTTATTTTTGAAGCAGCTCCCAGTTTTTAACCCTCAGTTGATGACTGAAGCTCCCAAACTAAGAAGCACACTCCTTCCTGCAGCTGGGGCACCGGGCAGCAGAGCATCCCCTGCTCCACAACCACAGCTGGCTCAGCTGGCACTCCAACCCTGCAGAGCTGAGGAGACACTGCAGGGCTTGGCAGCTGCTCTGCCATGTGATACAGATCAGCTGGGCACAGCGGACTAAGAAACACAGTCCTAAAAATACTGCACCCCAGCCCAGAGACACTGTGGTTCTGCAGAGAGAAGGGACCACTGCAGGGGAGGCACAGAGGAGAAAAGAAGGGGGAAAAATGCCGAAGAGCTCTCCAGGTCACCCAGTCCCCTGGGGTATCAGCAGAAGTACAGGAGGTTTCACGTCACTGAGCTTTCAACCTCACAGCTTTTAAGTCTTTCTCTGCCCCTCTGTTTTTCCAGAGAGTTTCCTATTTTGATTAAGAAAAGGGATTCAGCAGAAGAGTGAAGTGGAGGTGGTGCAGAGTCCCCTCTTCAGCCTGACCACAGAACAATCTCAGTTTTACTTACAGTTTATTCTCAGAGATGATTCCTCTGCCAGAGCCAGCCAGAGCACAGCTAAATCCCATTCAGCACTGGGCAAATAGCAGCTCCTGGCCTTAGTCCCAGCCATAAATTAAAGGCACATTCATTTGAAATCCAGGTATTCACCAGAGCATTAAGGTAAGCTTCGAGTGTTAAACTACCCAACAGTGTTTCTTCACACTCACATTTCCCTGTCTTAACCTTTCTCTCCCCCAGCTGCTACACAGGAGATCCACAACAAACAGCACTGACTGTCCAGACAGGCGTGTGAGGGAGAACTACACCCTCCTTATCCTTGAATTCATGCAATAAACACACAGACCTGAACAGAATTCACCTGCTCTCATCCCAGTTTGGTTACTCGGTGTGACCAAGCGACACGCAGGGTACAAACCCAGGCAGAGCAGCTATTGCAGCTGCTAGGCCCAGCCATCCCTCCCACTCCCATCCCGGCCCAAGGGGCTCAGGAACAGCAGGGCTGGGTTTTTCCTAACCAAACCCAGCACTTTCAGCCCCAGAGGCCAAGCAGCTGCAGAGGGCCCTTGGTGCCAGATGAAACTCCTCTGCAAGGAGGAGGCTTGATGTGTTGTAACACATAAATTCTATCACACACCCCACTTTGCCGTTCCAGCTGCAGGACTCCAAGGAATTTCCATGCACAGCACCAGGACTAAAAGGGCAAAGTGCATTTCCAGGCAGGATTTAAGGTCACAGTTGGACAAAACTTTGAAAATGAAACCGCTTCTTCCTGAGAATCCTGAGTTAAGGCCCACATTC
>NW_005054314.1:9043793-9057361 GCF_000277835.1 Geospiza fortis
TTCAGGAGCCCCTGCCTGGGAAGGCCATGGAGGGATGCCAGAAATGATGCACACAGCATATTCCATGCTCTGGGGTAGCCTGCCAGGCTGAGAGAACTGGGGTGCCTCAGCCTGCAGAAGAGAAGGCTCCAGGGAAACCTTAGAGCAGCCTTTCAGTTCCTAAAGGGGATTTATAAAAAAAGAGGGAGAGCAACTTTTCACATGGGCAGAAAGTGATAGGTCAAGGGAAAGTGGTTTTAAATTGAAAGAGGGGAGGTTTAGATTAGGATTCCAGGAAGAAATTCTTTCGAGAACTGGCACAGGTTGCCCAGAGAAGCTGTGGACTCCCCATCCCAGGAAGTGTCCGAGGCCAGGCTGGATTGGCCTTTGAGCAGCCTGGAAGATCTCCCTGCCCAGGGTGGTGGGATGAGATGAGCTTTCCAACCCAAAGCATTCTGTTATTGTATGAACCCAATTTGAAGATTATTGTCCATCTGCAGGTACCAAGTTGTCACCTTAGCAGGACTAACAGCCACACCTGGTTCTCAGGTTTCTCTTTTGTACCTGCAGTTGTGTGCCTGTCTTGACAGCGCACAAAAACATCCCAGCTCCAAACTCTGCTCCTTCAACACTGACTCCTCACCAAACCTCAAAGCCACTGTTTGGACTACGAGAGCAAAACAGGGACTCAAGTATTTCCCTGTTTGCAAACAGTTTTGTATTTTCCCAAACATCTCTGTCTCCAGAGTTTGCTTCAGAACAATCAAACCAGTGAATGCCTCCAAAAAAGCAGCCCTGCAGCCAAAAGCTTTAAATTACTCTGAACTGGGTTTCTGTTAAACTAATTAAAGGAACTTCCAGATCTCCAGCTGGAAAAGGTTATTGCTCTTTCTTGCTGTGCAGAGTGATCACAGGTCCTTACAACACAGTGACTTTGCAAATCTGTATTAAGTGCAGGGGAACTTAAAGTGGTTGAAAATCTTCCACTTCATAAACACTGTGGTTTCATGATCTTGGCTATTCCACTGCTACCGCTGCAGTAGAAACATCTCTTCTGGAGAAATTTACTCATTCAAATTCTTTAAACAGCCCAAGACATTAACTGGGAGGCTTTATGCAGGACTAGATCTCCTCTCTTCCTCTGCCTAAGCCAATAAAAATGTATAAAGTCAGCGTTGGATCTGTGTTGTGTGGATGTGCAATTGCATTAGTAAGAATATATTCAATGTTGATCAAATTTGCTGCACAGGATAATTTAATATCACCCTATCCAGTATAAATGACTGTGATCCAGGGCTCTCAGTAGTTTTGGATGGCAGCGCTCTCCTTGACTGGGTGAAACACCAAGTTTATTGTGTACTCTGGGGATGCCATGATTGTGCAGCATCAGCCCTTCTTTCATCCAGTGTTTGGGTTTTCCAACAAAATAAGGTTCGTTTGACTACAGCCTCTGTAACTCAGGACTTTTATAGGCACATAAAGAAGGTTTCTCTGTTAGCTCAGCTCAAGAATTAGCTGTGGGAAGGAGACACCAGCATTTGCCTTCTTGCAGAAACAGGACCATGCCACCCTTGTTCTGCTGTGCAGTTTTGCCACACTTAAAATCAAGAAAGAAAACCACATATTTTCATCTGGGAGTATATTTCTGATCAGGAATGGGGTGGAGAGCAACTTGACAGCCCACAAGCTGTTCTCTTTCACTGACAGCATCATGGCCTGGCAGAAACAACAGGCTATAAACCAAAGTTTTTCCACAATCAAATTAATTACAACACTTGTACTGCAACAGCACAGTGCTTAACCAGGTTCTTCTTTCACATCTCACTGGGATAGGAGAGGTTGTGTGGTACTTCAGCTGGGAGTCAGAATTCAGATTGCACTGCAGAGGCTGGGTGCTGGGTCAGGACCAAGCCTGACACTTCCTAAGCCCAGGAGTGGAGCAGGAGCTCTGCCAAGAACCTGCCACTGATTTTCTCAGCTTGTTCTCTCTCCCCATCTCTCCAGTTCTTGGTGAGATAAAGTGCGAACTCATTCTGACCCCTCAGGATGGAGTGCAGAAGCAAAGAGCTGCTGAGGAAAGCTGCCCTTGCAGGTGACTGTGCCCAAGGGGGAACAGCTGCGCCTGGCATGAGCAGAAACACCCCAAATTTGTAGGGCTGGCTGATGGTCAGGGGGATGTGGGATCCTTTCAGCTTGAGAACGGAGTGGTATCAATATACACCTGTGATTGTTCAGCAGTACAATGGTGGCTTCATAGTCAAAACCACTCAAAGTCCTGGCAGAACACACTTAGAGGGGATAAACTCTGGCTGGACTCCCTCTCTCCCCTCCTTGTCTTTTCCATGGGAGTTTATCCACAGTAGCTGCCCGTGAAACACTTGAACTGCTCTCTCTCTCCCCTCAGGCAAGGGCAAAGATTTAAAAAGCAATGGCATTAGCAGCAGAGCAGACTTTTGCCTCCACCTGACTTCCAGGTGAAACCTTCAACAAAATCCTGAAATTCTTAAAGATCACTGCAAGCAGAGACAAAACCCATGGCTCCTTTCAGGATTTTCCAAAGTGCACAGGTGTCCTCATGTTTTAAGAAACCTTGTCCTTCAGTGGCTTCCAGTATAGCCTCAAAATCAGACACATTTTCAGTTAACATCAGAGAGGTACAATTCCAGTTAGATTGTTTTAAAAAGTCATTTAGTACAGTAGATGGCAATTGTTACAATTAACATTAATCCAATCAAGTGATCTATAAAAAGCTCTGAAGAAAATGCAAACGGCACTGTCACTTCATTCACTCAAGCCAAGGTTTTGTGCTGAAACCACAGGAAACAGCTTTCTTCAGAATTCCAGTATCTCTCCATTCTGCCTTTTCATAAAAGTTAGTTTAAATAAAGAGGGTAAAAAGAAATTGCAAATTAATTAGTAACTCCTTATCAGGCCACTCCATGATTTTATATATCCACTTATCAATTATTTTAGATACAGTACAAAAATCTCTCCTTCACAAGAACAACGAAATAAAGTAAAAAAAACCCAAACCCCTTGAATTTCACAGTGAAAGAATCCACGGAGAGAACTGACAGTATTTTGGAAGATCAGAGACAGGGTGGCAAATGGAATTATATGAGCAGAGATCAAATCACACTTTCTCAGTCTGGCCCCTTTCTTTGGAATAACTGTAAAGGATGCCTGTAGAGAGAAGAGTAGAACTGGTTATCCCAGAAGAAAGGAAAGCACCCATGCTTTGGTAATAAATCCTGCAATAAATTTGGCTCAGAGTTGGCACAGAGCTGTGACTTTCTGAAAGAGCTATAGATTAAACAAACTCAGGTAATCCAAAGCATTTTCTCACAGTGTTGGCTCGTTAGGGTTCACACAGAGCTTTCCTTCCTGGTGACAAAGGTGTTAATGAGTAAACACCCGTCAGGCACTCACCTGGCTGGGGTCAGACGCTGCTGGGGCACGTAGAACTCCAGACTAGCTCCTGCAAACAGCGATCCCTCGGCTTCTTAACGTGGAATTCTCTGGGCTGTACCACGATCACATCTCTAGGGGGGTGTGTGCCGGGATAACTCTTCCAGGGATGTCCCAGGGACACCCGGAAAGCTCCGAGCTGACCAAAAGTGCAGAGGCTCATGCGCTCCTGACACACAAACCATCAGCTGTGGCTGTGGCTGGAACTGTGAATGAACTCTTAAAGAAGGAGATAAGGCCAGGCTGTTTGGCAAGAATTGCAGGGTTTGTTTGGATTTTTTTTTAATTTTTTTTTTTTGGTAGGGAAAACAACAGATTAATGTGCACCGTGAAAAAAAAAATGTTACATTCCTTATTAGACTGCATAGCACTCATTCTTTTCTCTCTGTCCTAGTAAAGGAATTGGTATCACTTCATGGGGGTAACAAAGTTTAGAACACAGAAAATAATACATTTCTCGGTGCTGTAGCAAAATAAAAAGGAGGACACAAAGAAATTCTCAACAAGAAATGGTTTTGGAAAAACAAGCTTCTCTCCATACTTTGCTGAGCCTCAATTTCCTTTGGGTAAATCCTAAACATCTGGGTTAATTTGACTTGATTTTTTTCTGATTTGAGGACTATAATACCTTTATTTTGCCATTATGTGGCTTTTATTTGTATTTTAGTAAATGTAGTCCCATTTTTGAACAAGCAGCATTTCAAAATGCATTACAAAATTTCATCTGTACTGTAGTTTTATATATTCTCCACAGTTTTCTTCCTCCATTTAATCCTCATTTTAGCATAACTGGTCTAAGTTTACAAATAGGTTCATTCCTTCTCCTCAACATTATTATTGAGCAAATTTCCTAGAGGAGATTGGACCTCAGGGGATGAGTGACATCCACAAACTACTCTGAAGATGATTAAGAAGTATCACAAATTTCTGCACTGCAGGACTATTTGCCCTTTTACCCCAATTCCTTTAGAACGCACGCTGACATTTGGACTGAAAGTCCCTGGAAGCTGCCACTACAGTTTTACCATTTCATGAGTAAAAAAGCCTTACAAACTAAAGCCATGTGTTTCCAATTCCTGATTGAGTAAGTAGCCCAGAGTTTAAATCATAATAAAAAGCTGATGCCTGTATATTACATGCACACTGTGATTCATTTGCACAGCTGAGGGAAGAACATGAAAACTCCCACAAGAGCACAACAAAATTCCACTCTCTGAGCTGATAATAATATTCACAGCTTATAAGAAGTGTTCTCGCAGTAGCTGCCTTTGCTTTGATCCAGTGCAGAACAAAACCATGAGAACTTTTTGATGTGAGCGGTGTAATCCAAGAATTGGATGGGATTTGTCTGGGCTGAGGAGGAGCTCTTGCTGGAAGTCTTGTCAGAAACAGAAATTCCTTTGGACAGGCAGCAAGATGAGCTACACAGATGGCAACTAATGGAAAAAAAAAATCTGGAAAAGAGGTCTCAGTTATTGTGAACCATTTAACCTTACAACATCGTACCTGAAATCCTTGAATGATCCCTGCAGCCTTTAGCTTCCTTGATGGATGTGTCACCTCCTCTGGACTGGTTTCCATCCATGACTGTGCTGCATCTCCTGGTGTCCCCAGTTTCCTCACTGCTCTCCTGCACAGCCTGCAGGCACTCCCTGAGCAGTGCCCCACCACACTTCCCCTGCTCCAGACTTGCTGCTTTCTAAACCTGACTCCTCCTGCACCCTCAGCAGCAAACCAGAGCCAGCCTGTTTTGTAAAGAGACACCACAGTGCAAGGAAGCCCCAGAACTTGCTCCTTCACGAGGTCTTCTATACCCCACATCTGTATGCTCAGCACCTTGAGCTCAGAGCCCATCACACCTTCAGAAATTCCTGCCTGTCACCTTGCACACACCCCACTGCCAGGTTCTTGTGTCCCACCAGAGATATGTTCATCTATTATTCACTTAATTTCATGGGGCAATTTATTAATAAAGCATGAGGTGGTTTCCAGCAGAGATTTGACTTAAATCCTACATATTTACTCTACCCTTTCTAATTTAAGCAGTTTGAATAAAGAAGAGCCCAAGAAATCTGAAAACTAAGCAAGATTCACTGAAAATTTTCAGAGTTGTATATCCAGTCATGCCTGATTTTGCTGAACAACAGCATTTTGAACCTGGATCACTCCTCTTTCACATTGTGGAATTTTGATAACAGGTTCCTTCCTACTTTATCCTAAAGCATAAATGACAAGATGGGTTGGAGTAATGGATCAGTCCCAGACTGGTGGCTTGCTAGCACTGAGTTAAAGGAAGACAATCCCTAAAACAAAAGTAACAGAAGAGGCTGTGCTTTGCCCCTGTCTACAGCTGTAACAGAGGCTGAATGTGTACAGAGCAGGCTTTATCCCCCGACTACCTTAACCACAATCAGAAGAAAAAATTCTAAAAAGACAAGGCAGCACTACCCTGCGGGGTTTGAAGTAGAGTTTGGAGTTATTTTCCAGGCAGACTGGTCACAGGCGGAAGGAGGAGCAAGGGAACAGCCCAGCGAGGGAAGGGCCCTGGGATTTATTTCCCTGCAGGACACACGAAATCCTCCCTCCCTCCCTCCTGCGAGCCCGGGGAGGGGGGAGCGTGGCCGCGAGGTGGCGGCATCGCCCAGGGATGCGAGGGTGGGAAAGGCGAGGGATGGGTGAGATAGACAAGGCAAGGGAGAGGCGGAAAAGGCAAGGATGGGGAGGGAAAGGCAAGGGAGAGGTGGGACAGGCAAGGGAAGGGACGAGTAGCTAAGGTGTGATAGCTCCCTTGCCTTACCTTGCATATTCTTCCCTTGCCTTACACTGCCTACCCTTCCCTTGCCTTAATACACCTTGCCTTGCCTACTGCTCCCTTGCCTTCCCTTCCCTGCACCTCTTGCCTTCTTTGCCAGCCCAGCCCCACCATGAGCTCCACCACTACAGCTGCTCTCCCATCCCAACCCCACAGTTATTTCAGCTCCAACCTCACAAGCTTTATTTCACTGCCAGCTCAGTTTCCACTCCAGCTCTCCATCTCCCCACTTGCTGTCACATGAAGCTGCTCCAGGTTCTTGGCAGCATCTTCATTTTATTTCCAACCCTTCAGTCCCTACCCTGTCCCTGCCCCACAGGGGTTTCGCCCCCAGCCATACCATGTTTATGTCTTGCCAGCAGTGGGCTCCCATGTGCTGCTGGAGGGAGTCACAGGTGGGCAGCAAGGGGAGAGAGGGATGGGGCAGGGCCGGGCTGGAAGTTGGAGTAGGGGTGGGGACCGAGAAGGGGATGTTACAGAAGAGGGCTGAGGGAAGAAGGTAAGGATTAGGAGGGGGCAATCCCAAATGGCCCAGACCAAAGCTGCAGCAAAATAAAACTCTGGTTACCTTGGCAGACTCAAAGGCCTCCTGCAATCTGCCATCAGGAACCTGGGCTGGTGAGATCGTTTCTCAGAGAAAACAACCAATGTCAGTCTACAGGGGCCTGTTGGCCTGAGTGGAGGGCCACAGAGACAGAGCCATGTTTTGACAGTTCTGTGTTCCCCTTGGGATGCCCTTTGCAGCTGCAGCGTGCCTGGAGCTCTGGGCTTGGTGGTTTTCAGAACCCTAGCAGATGAGCAGGCACCCACAGCCGCAGGCTCCTGAACAAAAACATGAGCGCTTTTCCTTGGGAAACAAAACTCACCCATCCAGGTTCCTGATGGCAGATTGCAGGAGCCTCTTGGCACTGTCAAACCAGCCCCAGTTGGCACTGGTGCCAGCTTGGGTCTGGGAGGCATCCTGGTTTTGTCCCCCTTGAGATGCCTTTTGCAGCTGCAGTGTGCCTGCAGCTCTGGGCTTTGTGATTTTCAGAAGCCTAACCCTAACCCTAGGCACTGCTGGGGGCTGGTGCAGAGCCTATGTGGGGAAAGTTGTCCTCGAATGAGAGGTTTGTGGGATGCAGCCCAGTAGAGATTGAAGTAATATTAAAAAATATAAGCAATAAATTTATTTTATTCTGTTATTATGTTGCTTTTATGTTCCACTAATGTTTTGCAGTAGAGTATTTTTATTGTATTTTTTTATTCTTTTACTAGGTAAGTGTCACAGACATCTTTTATGAAAAATCCTTTCCTTAGGATTTTCCTCCTGAGAAGCTGAGAGGCCTCAGGAACAAAATGTAAGTAATGATTATCTGCTGCTGTGGAATGCAACAGGTACATCTTTGATTGGCCCATGCTGGTTGTTTGTAATTAATGGCCAATCACAGCCCAGCTGTCTCAGACAGTGAGTCCGGGCCACAATTGTTATCATTCCTTCTTTTTCTATTCTTAGCTAACCTTCTGATGAAATCCTTTCTTCTATTCTTTTAGTATAGTTTTAATGTAATATATATCATAAAATAATAAATCAAGCCTTCTGAAACATGGAGTCAGATCCTCATCTCTTCCCTCATCCAAAAACCCCTGTGAACACCATCACAGGTAAGTAGTGTTTATGAAATAAAGGTTGTAGGACTGGGGCCACAGGGGACATAAAGGCTTGGCACAGGAGGCAGACCCAAACCCACATGGAGCTGAAATAAATGCCACAGGGAAGGAGATGGAGCTGCCCAGGGGCTTCCAGCCTAGCCAGGGGTGGATTCTCAGGGGGGCTCCTGGGGCTCAGAACCAGCCCAAGGGCACATTTTGGGATGGGAAACCTTGGGCTCACAGGCTGCTCCTTGCCCCTGTTGCCAGCTGGGGTGAGATGGAAAGGTGTGTGTGTTTGGGATCAGGTCTCGTTAGCAGAGCCCATTTGGGATGGGTGTGACAGCTCATGGAGATACTGAAGTGGCAATGACAGTGACTGGTTTGTGTCCTTGTTAACAGCCCTGGGCTGCAGTGAGAACCAGGAGCAGCTTTTAGCTGGAGGCAGAGGGAAGCTGAGGAGCTGGAGCTGAGGCAGCACAGCTGGCAAGACATAAACATGGTATGGGTGGGGGTGAAACCCCTGTGGGGCAGGGACAGGGTAGGGACTGAAGGGTTGGAGAGAAAATGAAGATGTTGCCAAGATCCTGGAGCAGCTTCACCTGACAGCAGTGGGGAGATGGAGAGCTGGAGTGGAAACTGAGCTGGCAGTGAAATAAAGCTTGTGAGGTTGGAGCTGAAATAACTGTGGGGTTGGGATGGGAGAGCAGCTGTAGTGGTGGAGCTGGGCTGGAGCTATAGCAAAGATCCTGCTGTGAGAACCTACCATCAGCTACCTGATGGCAATGGGAAGAAGTGGAACGAGCTGAACGGGCAGAGCTGGCAGTAAAATAAAGCTTGTGGGGCTGGGATGTTGTCATTATATTGCAAGAGTTCTATTGTCATTACATTGCAAGGGCTCCATATTGATAGAGTTTCACACCTCCTTGATGTTTCGTGTAGGCAGCTCCTCTAGGCACTGACTCTTCCTTGTCCTCACAGCAGCCAACCAATCCACTCTTTTATAACACTCTTCTGATTGGCTACAGGTGTGGCTGCTAACATCAGGCCCGCTCCTAATCTTTAGTAATTGATTCAGCTGCAACTATTTAGGGGCTAAGATGACATTCTATACCACCTTCATTTACTCATTCTGTATCCCCCTACAGTGGGATAGGGGCTAAGGGAGCTGAAATCACCAGTTCTTCCCCACTTCTCTGGCACTGAGGGCCCTGTGCAGTGGAGCAGGACGGGTGTTTTTTGGGGCACACAGGACACATCCCCTGCTGCCATTCACCCTCTGTGTGGGCAGGCATCAATCAAGCTGAAAAACACACATGAAGAGAAAACTCCCTGAGGGGCTCACAGAGACAGAAGTTCCCTTCTCTTTGAATTGCCATTCGTATTCCGAGTGTTGTGTAAACATTAAATATTTAAAACATTGCCTGTAGCATTCTTGTTCTGCGGTGGGATTTGGATAAAGCCATTCCTGTCTCAGGGTCATGAGAAATGTGCTCAGGCTTAGCGTGTTCCCCTTCTCCATCGGAGATTCCAGGGCCTCCGGGAGTGCTGCCCCTCTCACACAGCCTGAAATCAGAGCCTTGTTTAATGTTGGCAGGAGCTGGACGGGGTTTGGCTCATGTTTGCCCTGTCATTCCTGGTCTGTGGGATGCTGCTGCTGCAGGAACAGTGTCCAAACCTCCCTCAGCATAGGAGCAGCTCTGCACTCCCAGACACAACCCACTGCACCAAGCTTTTTTTGCATGCCCAGGCCATGCTCACTGCAGTTTACATCTGCTTTGAGCACTGGGATGTTCCACCTTGGAACACGCCATTTTTGGTGGCATGTTGATCATGCAATGCCATTTTTTATCTAGTGAATGTTTGTCTTCTTGCAGTTTCAGGTGCCAGCTCTGCTCTCGCAGTGCTGGTGATTTCTTGTGCTCTTGTAGTTTCCCAGGTGAAACTCTTCACATGGAGTCTGAAGGTGTGATTATCCCCATCCTGCTGGCACCTGGAGACCAAAGAAATTCTAAGCCCATTCTGGGCACTTGTTGTGTTTTTTCTGTGGTCTCAGGTGATTCCCCAGGTGACACAGAAATCTGTGGCCACATCAAGAGCTGAAAGTCTCCTGAGTTTCAACCTACTACTCTAAACATTATTTTCCTAGTTCTGGTGCCAGGCATTTAGATGATCTACTTTTCTGACCAGAAAAGTGGAGTATGGTGAGTCATTTAAAAAATTAAGGATATTAAGGGCAGGCTTGGTTTTATGTACCTAAATCTATGTCAAGGGGACAGAAAGGTGTTTTTTAGTTTCTGTTTTAATGGGGTATGCCTTGTGGGGATGCTGCACTGGCCTGTGTGTGCCTGAAGCCTGTTCCAGGGGACTTTGTCACAAAACACAGGAATAAGGGAATTGTCCTTTAAGAGGAGAGCACGGGAGGACACATTTGCCCTTGTCCTCAAGTTCTCCAGCACATAACTGCATCCCCTCCCCACCCAAAGCATGACCCATTCATTTGCAGAGCTACAATAGCTTGGCCTCATCTCCCTGCACTTGGCTCCTGCTCCCGCTGTGTGTGCACAAGCAGTGCCTGGGTGGGCGACCTCATTTGAGAGCTGATTTCATTATAGATCAACTGTGTTCCTCCTCTCATGGATCTCATAGTTATCTTCCTCCCTGATGAGGACTTCTTAATTAAAGCAAGGACAATTTGTGACAGAATGGCATTTTCCGAAGATTTTCTTTCGTGCTTGCACAAATGTGTCTCTCTCCAGAGGCCAGGCTGGTCATGTGTTAATTTAAAATGAAGGTTTTATTGCTGCGCCCTGCTCTAGGTGCTGCTCACCTTTCTAGGCAGTGCTGGAAGAAACATCATTTACAGGTTGATGACAGATTTGGCTGCAGGTTATTCCAGGCTCCTGTCCTGTGTTTTTTCAACCTTATGTTGGCATTGGTGCCTTATTTTTCAGCAAAACTGAGGCCATGTCAGAGTGGCATCTTTGTTCCCCTCCTCTTCCCAAGAAGAGTAATTGACTTCTCCTGTTCCACCAACCCTGAAGACCTGAGCAGATCCCAGGAAGGTCCTTTTGCTTCCCCCAGTGTTCCCTTCCACGGGCTGTGGCACTTACAGGGACCCTGCCATGTCCCCAAAGACACCGAGGCCACATCAGAGAGCAAGGGGGCTGTGCTGCCTCCCAGCAGTGCTGCCCAGCTCAGCCCCTGCCCTGTCACACGGGGGGATGATCTCAGGTGGCCTGGTTTAACCCGAGCCCCTGGTTTAACCCCAACCCCACACAGCTGCTCACCCACTGCCTTCCCAGGGTGTGACCATTTTCACAGGGGTTCTTGGATGAGGGAAGAGATGAGGATCTGACTCCATGTTTCAGAAGGCTTGATTTATTATTTTATGATGTATATTACATTAAAACTATACTAAAAGAATAGACGAAAAGGTTTCATCACAAGGCTAGCTAAGCTAAGAATAGAATCAGAAAGAATGATAACAAAGCTTCTGTCTCAGAGAATCTGAGCCAGCTGACTGTCATTGGCCATTAATTACAAACAAACTAAAATGAGCCAATCACAGATGCACCTGTTGCATTCCACAGCAGCAGATAACCATTGTTTACATTTTGTTCCTGAGGCCTCTCAGCTTCTCAGGAGGAAAAATCCTAAGGAAAGGATTTTTCATGAGAAGATGTCTGCGACACCAGGGGATGGGGAGGAGTCAGAGGGGTTCAAAAGGGAGAGAACTCGTGGGTTGAGACAAAGAGAGTTTAATGCATCAGAAATTAAGAAACTAATGATGATGATGACAATAAAAGAGAATTACAACGTACAAAGCAAGTGGTGCGCAATGCAGTTGTCCAGCCCATGGATGGCTTTCCCTCAGTTTATGTGATAAGCATGACTCCAGATGGTCTGCAATATCCCTGGGTCAGTTGGGGTCAGCTGTCCTGACTGTGACCCCTCCATGCTCCTTGTGCCCTGAATCTCCTCACTGGCAGGGCATGAGAAGCTGAAAGGTCTGAGCACAGACACTGCTTAGCCATGACTGAAAACAAGTGTGTTGTCAACATTATCCTCACAACAACTCCAAACCACAACACTTAGTGCTACTGGGAAGAAAATTAACTCTCTCCCAGCCAAAACAAAGCCAGGGAACTCTTGGTCAGGTCTCTCATGTTCAGAATGTGAATATTAAAAGGTTTTGCATAAGTTTTTAAGGCAGCTAAAGATGCAGGTCAGCCTGATGAGGCTGACAAAGCACTGATACAATTAAAGCAGTGCCACTGGGGTGTTCATCCCACTCAGGGGCTTTCACAGCTCCCTGGAGAATCTCCCCATGGTTATGGTCACTCCCATCCTTTGGGACGCCTCTGCTTTAGAACGTGGTCCAGCACTGCCTGGTGTGTTGTAGGGAGCACAGCACAGAGCCAGCCTGGGGTGACAACCTGAAAAAACCTTAAATCACAAGATTTGATGGCAGATGGTGAAAGGGAGCAGCAGAAAGTGGGATCAAACTCTGGATTTGATGACCCAGGCTCAGGAAGCCCAAAATCTGAACACAGATGCTGAGCATCATTTCCAGGGTTCTAAAATCCTCCTCTGTGTTGTCTTCACAAACCAGGAAAAGCAGAAGGCAGCAGCCAAGGGGTTTTGAACCAGGCCAGAAGTTACTTCAGTCCAAGCAACTGATACCACATAAGGGCTGACACACTTGGACTGAGACCTTTCAGGAGCAAACACTTTTGCTGCTCTGATGTACCAACATTTTCCAGGACCCCTGATGTTCATTTCTGTCTAGATCCAGGCTGATGCAGGAGGAAGGCCAGGCTGTGGAAGCTGAATTTTGCTCTCACTGGCACAACAATAAATCTGGAGTGATTCCACATGTGCCAGAGGAGTTCCTGCTAAGACAGCAGCATCATTTCCAATGGCTTGCCATGCTGCTTGGGGGTGCCACACTACCAGTGTTTAGATTTCCTTTTAACTGTCTTTCCAGAGTCCCTGGAATAGCTGTGATAGATGTACACAGCAGGTTTTTCAGAACTTTTTGCATGGGCAGGAGCACTTCCTCCAGGATTTTATTAGCCTGATCCAACACATAGCCCCTGAAAGAGACACCAGGCTGCTTTGTTGTTGGCTCCTCAAGTGCGCAGGGACACAAGCAGAGAGTTTTCTAAAGCACTCGTTCTGCTTTTCTGATAACATTTCCTTCAGTTTCAGCCCATGCACATTCACATAAAGGCTGGCCTGAGTGTGGTTTTCTCCTGGTTTCATGATGGGAACTGCATTTTTTCCCACGTGGCCTTTCCCTGCAAACAGAACTGCGCTGTCTGTGCTGCTCTGGCCTGTCCAGGCACAAGTGGGTGCCAGCACTTTGCCAAGAGGGGCGATGGGTTGGTGGCCCAAGCTTTATTGTCATTTCTCAGGGCCCACAGGGAAGAAAGCTTTTGTCCTCACTGTGGTTCTGACAGAGAGGCTGGGAAAGGAAAACTTGGAGCTTTTTCAGGCCTGTGTGGGAAGGCAGGACAAACACAGTGCAGCTCTCAAATCTCACCAAACTTCCCCAAACTCATGCGGGACTGCATGGGCCTTGCCCAGGCTCTGGAGGCCAGGGCAGGGTTCAGATGGGGGCCACATCTGCTGCTCTGAACCCACAGTTTTATCTGCAGTGCTCACACAGGGAAAG
>NW_005054314.1:9057382-9084080 GCF_000277835.1 Geospiza fortis
GGGAAAGAGCTGCCCTTATTTTCCTCTTTTCTCCCAGAGTAGGACCCACACAGAGCTCATCCCTTTAGGCAAAAGGATGGGTCCTGCACAGGTTGGGCTGCTTCAGTCAGGCAGATTTGTATCTTAATTAATTCAGGGGCATCAAATTTCCTCTCCAGTCTCTTTTTTTCTTCTGCATTTATACAAGTGGGGCAGATTTGGGAAAGCTGAGGTATCACAATGAATGAGTGTTCTATAATTCACAAGTCACAGTCAACACACACTCGACAAATAAAAGCCTCAGAAAGGATTTATCGGCCTAAATATTGAAACCAAATTTTATTTTTTGAAAATGACAATACACACATCTTGCAAATGTACATTTAGATGAGAAAACAATGAGTAACAAATATTGAGAGCAAAGCTATAAAGTGGACAGGTTCTCTGCTGCATGGCATTGCATTACAAGAATACTCAGACCCGGGATGGTTATTACAAGTAGCAAAAACAGTTCACAACACCTCACAAAAATGGAATTTTTTCCTAGTCAAATCTTCTGACAAAAGAAAATTCTGTTAAGGGAGAAGAGCCATAGGGAATAGAGGTGTGGATCTAGGTACACTTGGTGATTTTGTGGCACGGCTTTTTCGGGTTTCTTTAAATCCATTTCTTACAAAATGCATGTTTGTGAGTGACCCCATCTTCTCCAAGACTTTGCCCGTTTTCTGTCCTCCACTGCCAACAGAACCACAGCTAACAAACAAGAAGCCCCTTGTACTCAACTCAGAGCTCAGGAGTGTGGAGAAGGAGTTGTTTACAGACCCCCCCCAACAACATAATTCCCATATCCCATCCCCACCCCCTTGCTGTGTATCCAGGAAAATCAAAAGTGTGTGCAAACTCCGCAAATCAGGGGCCGTGGGACGAGTCCCAGGGACATCACCCCCACCACCACCACCAGCAGGAGTGGAGGCCACGGCCAACGCCGCTCGTGCCTCTTGCCTCAGCTGCAGTGGCCCAGCAGCACCTCACCCTCCAGCAGGGCCAACCTCCCAAAGGCGGCACTCGCCCCCCAGCTCGGGCAGAGGCACTGGGGACTGATCTCCTCCTGCTGTATCCTGCAAGTTGGATCTGACCAACGTGCCAAGGCAAGGCACTGCGAGAAGTACGCTCCCCGAGAGAACCTGTTGAGAACTGCTTTTCAAACCTGGTCATTTTATTTATGCCCAAATCTGTACTTTACAACCACGAGAGAGAGAGACAAAGACAGAGTAA
Source organism: Geospiza fortis (assembly GCF_000277835.1). Lineage (NCBI taxonomy): Eukaryota > Metazoa > Chordata > Aves > Passeriformes > Thraupidae > Geospiza > Geospiza fortis. The sequence goes on from NW_005054314.1 coordinate 9,058,637, forward strand.
GAGAGAGGGAGAGAGAGAATCTTTCCAGGAGGAAAGGAAGAGCTAATTAAGAAAAGAGAGGTACAGGACCATGCATTTACTCTCAAGAGCTTGTTCACGAGCAAGCCAACATTTCTAACACTACAACCACTCATCTACATCTGTTTGCTAAGTAACTGAGTTCTACCTACAACTAGAGAGCAGAAGGGGTCTTTTTATTTTCTTCCCCCTCCCTTTAAAACGTCAATAAAAATGTTTTCTGTACAAGTTGAATGGCACAAAAGGTGGTTAAAATGCTAAGTAACTCACCACAAATGGAGAATGCAAAATTAGTTCAAAACATGCATGGACTGTGTACAGGTAAGCAAGGAATCATTGGCATAAAGCTGCAATATATTACAAGATGATACAGTTGAGATCTTTTGGAATAACCTCTGCTTGTTCTGTCCCTTTGAAGAGACCTTCACATAAAAACTCAGCATAAAGGGAACTCAAGGTACATAGCCAAGCAGGAAGTTAACTATGGGCAACGTTATTTGTCTGAAGAGAAAAGCATTTCCCCTCCCCTTCCACACACTCCCCCAAGGTACAAAAGTCAACTTGATCAGCATTGCTGCAGGCTTGCCAAAAACAAAGGTTAGACGGGTCTGGGGTAGGAGAACAAAAGCACCATTTAAATTAACAGCTCTTTGTACAATGTCATTAATTAAATACCTTACTCTTTAAACAAAAACATCCTGAAGTTTACCAATCCCACCAAAATAACCATGGATCCCTTCCCACCCCCGTGTCCTCCAAGGTTATGTACACAGAGTTTAAAGTATACCAGCTAAACTTTAAACCCAGCTGCCCCTCCAACCCCCACCCTCTGAACCACAAGAGAAAATCCATCGTGGCCTCTCAGTTCTGTTATATTATATTGCAGCTTTGTCGTTAATGAGGAAATCATACGAACTCAATGCATGGTCTAAGACAGTGATCCACCAGCAGGTTCCAGTTGAGCTGCACATCTCCCTCCCTCCCTCCCTCCCTCAGCACTGCTGGGTGGTGGCTCTGCAGGTCTGGGAGCCACAGGGTCCTGAGCAAAGGCAGCTCCTGCTCTCCAGACAAGAGCAGCGTGAGGAGCTCAGGCTGAGGGCTGGCAGCTGCTCACCTCACCTTGGGACAGGATTTGTAACTGAGAAAGCAGACAAAGGCTAGTGACAGCAAAGCCAGCAGGCTGATCCTCCTTTCCTGTGCTTCCACACTAGACTGTGTCACAAAATCCAGAGGATTATGGAGAGGAATGTGTCATTTCAGAGAACAGAAGAGTTTTGGCTAGACAGGTTTCCTCTTTCCAAAAGAGCCTGGGTGTCTTCTAATTGCTAATCACAGCTGTACTAGGACTGCCACGGTGCTCAAGCTGCTTGGATCACCCACCATTTAAATAAGAAGCAAACTAACAACAATTTCACACGTCAGAATTCAGCATGTAATTATAACTCTCAGGCTTCCTTGTTCTTACATTCAATACTCCTGCTTCACTATATCTAAAAACACCAATTAAGTGCAATTAATTCCCTAGACATTCTTCTTTTTAGGCAGATGCATCATTAGACATCACACAAAATCTGGGAAAAGCTCCTCTGTCTTAAAGAGAGGGAGAGAAAGGAAAAAAAGCTGTGTGTTCTGCAACCCCCCTGTGACTGTATGGTCAGCATGAGAGGGAAACAGAATATCACAGGATTTCACCTGCCACCTGCTAAGGAAAGTGAATTACAAGCCTATCCATACATGCTCTGCAGTGGTTGGAAGCAGATAGAGAAAAGCAGCCATGCTGTAATTAAAAAAAATGACAAAATACTCTACCAACACAACCCCAAAAACCCAAACAACAACCAAAATAAGCCCCACAAAATGTTTCTCAGGGATTCTCTGAAAATGAAATTTGTTAAGAACTGGGCCTGGACCCAAGGTTGGGATCCCTTTGGTCCCTTTCAGGTATTTCCCAAGTCTCACCCTGAGCATGGGTTTCCCAGAGCCAGGGTTTGGTGCTGGCTCTCCCTGACCAGGTGCCACCACCGTGTTCCATCCTGCCTGCACGTGCCAGGTGAGTCCCAGTGCTCTGCAACAACCTCCCCAGTGCAAATGTGACTCCAGTTTAGCTCCATTTCCTATAAATAACTCTTGCAAAGAGAAGAAGAACCAGCTTGGATAAAATTCAAAAGCAGCCTTGAGTTTAGATGGGTCACCTAAAATGAACCCAACCTTCCTTTTTATTTCAGAGGCATTTGGCAATGTTTTTTCTCTAAAAACCAAGCCAACCACAAATCTCTATTCTGCCTGGCACTAGCTGGGACTAGAGTAGAAAAATAGTGGTAAAAATAGAAGTACTACTTCTAGTCCCATAAACCTGCTGGGCTCAGGGCATGTCTGTTGGTAGACTGAGTGAGAGTGAAGTGAGATAAAGTCAACACTCTTTAGAAGCAAAAAATATGGAGGAGGCCCTGATTTGCTGAGGTTCCTTGTTTAATCTTCAATTCTAAAATTTTTAATGTATTTCAGCAAACTATTTCAGCTTTATCAGTAACCATAATTAAACTATACAAAATATCTCCCATCTATAACTTGCTATTCAAAGTCCATACAAGAGATGACTTGATAACTGGGGTCAGTGAGCTTTTCTCTGCAAAGGCTGCAGCTGTCACCCAGGAAACTGAATCTGCACTCAAGTAATCATTCATATAAGCATTATCAACAGTAGTCAATCTTTGAAATAGGAGACCAACCTTGGACCAGATAGATTCATAAATTAATTACAGAGGAGCTTCTGCCTGGTTAAAGCAGCAGAAAATTAGGTGTATTGGGTTCCATTTGCATCATTTTGAGTGTCTGACAATTTATGGAAATAAAAGAGATGCAATTTTTATGCGACAAAAAAAAATAATCTGAGACTGTTCAGCAAAAAAGTGTTTGGATGAGTCAATTATTTTGTGGTTTAGGATTAAATTCACAAGCAATTCAACTGAATTTAGGAAAAAGATCTCATGAGAAAAGCAGGGCGAACACAGGTGCCCTTGTTCAGCATGGTTTCCCACAGGGGCTGGGCATTTCCTGGGCAAGATCAGCATCACCTCTGTGCCCACACAGCACACCCTCCCTGAGGACTCTGTCCTGCCTTTTCACCCTGTCCCAGAGTTTGCTGAGCTCCGTGGGAGGGGATGGGAGGCTCTGAGGTGCCCTCATTATTCTCTTACATTCCCCAGAGTGCCAGGTCTGTCCTCTCCAGGCCAGGGTGTGCTGATCAGTGATTGCTGTTTCTGATCTGACACAGGGAGGAGTGTAAATAAACCCAGCCCACAGCTTGGTGCTGTCCTTCAGCACAGGGCTGCATCTTGCCTCTCCCTCTGAGGGATGGCACGTGCTGGCAGCAGAGTTCAACAGCAGCAGGGAAGGAGCTTCACACCAAGTCCTCCTGCCTGCAGCCAGGTTTGGCCTCATTTCTGCCAAGGGGAGAGGGACAGACGCTGCTGTGGACAGACAGCACCCCCTGGCCCAGGTACCTGCAGGGACATCACTCTGAACAAACAGCCAGGAGCTGCTGCTGTTCCTCTGTCCAAACCAAGCCACAGATCCTCAGCTAGCCCCAGCCTCCTTCTTTGTTTGTCCCTGGAATTTCTTGCCTTTGTCTTTCATTATTCCCACACACCAGTGGCACTGACATGTCCCAGTGCTCTCCCTGCCATTGGATTTTCTCTGAAGCTCCAGCTCATTTCATGACTCAGCACCTACCTCTTAACAAACACCCCCCACCACTCCTGTAAGGAACAGGCTTCTCCCTTCCTGCCCTGTGTTTTCCATCACGGCATCTTCCCCTGATGATTCTCTTTTGCAGCTGACAGATTAATTACTGCCAAGATTTGTTCATTCCCCTTGGGCATCCTCCTTTTTCTTCAGTTTGAGTGATAAACTGCCAGACCTAGGGAGCCTCCAAACTGGCTCAAGAGCCCTGAGTTCAAGAGGGAAACAGAATATCACAGGATTTCACCTGCCACCTGCTGAGGTGATAAAGAGCAAGAGTCACAAGAGGTGAGTTCAGGTGCACTAAGCAGGGACACTGCTCTCTCCCATGCAGACATCTGACCACAAACGCTTTCTGAACAAGGAGGTTTTCAACACCTGGCCCACTGTTTTCTTGGTAGAAAGCCACTGAAATAATTAGACTTATTCACTGTTTGTAAACAGAAGGCCCATATTTTGACTACTAGCACGAATTGCCCCTGATACGTGCACGTACATCTAACAAAAAGAGGGGCAGTGGGGGCTGTATCCAGGCAGGAGAGGAATGGGCTGCTGGATGAGGGTACCTCCTTCCTCCCAGGGATGTTGCTGGCTCCCCCGTGGTTTCAATGGGGAACTAAAGATTAGGTGTCTCTCTTTCCCCATGACTGAAATACTTCAACATTTTTACAGCAGAGTTTTGAGCGAGCCAGAGTTCTGTGAGAGACTTGCCAGTTTGCTTCTGTAACGTGTTCAGACTTTGCTGAGCAATGAAGACATTTAAAAATCAAGCTCTTTGTATCAGCTTATCTCAAAGCACCCTACAGGTGGAGGGAAGTATTGGGACCAGCCCTCTGTGCACTGGCACAAGGAGAAGTGATCTGTCCAGAGTTGTGCCACACCCCAACAGCTCTGAAACCCACTGCTGAATCCCTAGGTTTGATTCTCATTTGCCCAGAAGCTCATCTGTGGGCCAAAAATAGGTGTTGATGTGTTTAACCTCCTCTAAGCAGTGTCCCAAGGGATGGACAGTGGTCTGTGACCCCAAAACTCCACATTTTCCTCTGCAGGTGTAGTACTCACACCAGGCCCTGCAGCTGGGATCCTGTCAGAGCAGCTGTGCAATGGTATTGCAGGAAAAAGCCTTTCCACCCACCTACTTACATTCCCTGAAAATCTCCCCTCTCCCTGTTAAAACATGGGTTTGTCACCTTGGCCTCAGACCTTCAGTCATCACTGCCTAGAACTATTCCAGAGGAAACAAAACAAAGCAAAGAGGGGTCTATACATTGCTGCTCCCAGCCTTTCACCTGCAGGCACCAGGAGAAGCCAGCTCTCGAGCCAGGAGCAGAGGAGGAGGATGAAGAACATCTGAAGAGCAGAATCAACCACCACTGCAGCAGAACCCAGCCCTGTTCACTCCACAGTGAGGAGCAGCTGTGACACACAAGACTCAGCTTTAACATTTCCTGAGATACTGTGGAGAGGCTCAGATTCATGCAGATGGGACAGAGGCATCAGCCAGAAGAATTCTGTGGTTCTGGAGACAGCAATTTTCAAGAGATGTGCTAAATACCTCAAGAATTGAAGTGTTGCTTGTCTCCTTTGGTCAAGGCCATTGAACCCCAGGCCTTGCTGGGCACATGCACAGTCGTGCTTCTGAAGCCCAAGGGATGTTAGAAGGCACTTAAAGTCTTCACCTTGCTGCTCTCATCACACCAGGGTGGGGTTCCAGCTGGATCCCTTCCAGGTGTCTTGTGTAAAGCACTTGTCCTGTTGCATGGACTGGCCTGACTCTTTAGATACACAGAAAAAGATCCTCATCCCATGCCATCCATTTGCTTCTACAAACAACCTCACCAGTCCCAAACACTGTCCCAGCCTGCTTCCATCAGCAACCAGAAAAAATTGACCTGGAGCCTAAGTCACCACATGGAAACAAAAAGCTGTTTTATTCCACTGTGGTCATGATCAGCACATGGCGTGTGGCAAACACACTTCTACAGAGCTTTTCTCTGGTTATGGATTGTCTTAGCTTGGGGAGACACCTTCTAGGCTAATTTTACATCTACTTTACTTATCTATCTTTTATCCCTTTCTCTAAAAATGATTCTGCCTCTATTACAGTGGAAGAGAGCCCTTGGTTGCTTTGCATGGCTGTGGGGCACCACGGAGGTCAGCAACAAAATCACTCCAGAGCTCTCAGCACGCTGGGGAAGGCTCAGGCTGCAAAATCCACACTGGATCCCTGCAGAGAAGATGTCACTTCCAGGGATGGCTGTCCCTGGAACAATGTCTGCAATCCCAGAGCACTCCCACAGGCTGTGCTGGGAAGCAGCAGGAAGAGCAGTGCTGACCTCAAAGGCATGAAAAGGCAAAGACAAGGCATCCCAGGAAATGTTATCCGTGTGGATAAGGAGAAACGAACACTTTAATGCCCTTGCTTCAAAGTGGAAATGCCTGGGTGTGACTCTGCTTTGCTGTTTGCCAAATTTTTTTGGTTCTGCCTCCTTTTTTTTCCCCCTTCAAAAGTACTGAACAAGCAAATGGGAGAGAAATGGCACAAAAATGACACAAAAATGGCAGCTCGACCAAGTGTGTGGATTTTTGTGTGCCTACACGTGTGTTAGCTGAGGGTGAGAGAGATGTGGAAGTTGTTTTCTAGGCAGGATTCTTCTATCATCTATGGAAATAACACAATTAGGGTTTCTAGCTCCTGAGAAGACAATAAATAATGTGCAGATACTGGAAACACAGACAGTGGTAGGGAAAAGCTGCTTCCGACTCCCACCACAAAGTAAAATCTCATTATCAAACTCTTTGCAAATCACTTCAAGATATTTAGCTGGTGGAACTGAACTAGCTCCAAATCATATACCAGATGAGGCTTTAAACCAGAAACTTCAGGATTATAAATGCTTTACAAGTGATAAAAATCCCAAGGCTGAAGGTTTTGCTGCATTGCTCTCATCTTCTACAGTCAAGACCATCACCTGAGTGTAAAAATGCTAAACCCTTCTGCCTGTACTATTCCTTCCTAATGAATGTGCCTGAAACAGGGATCTTAATATGCAAATTTGCTAAATTATTCTGAATAAAGACAGATTTCAAAGAAACAATGCCCTGCTACTTTAAGAGTTACTCCAATTTGTTTTTAAATACTGTACTGTTTTAAAACAATATAGTCTCCGTGATTCAATTAGTCTCTGAAAGCACTAAAGGCAGCCTCATGAGGCAAATTAGACAGGGTTTTTATAGCAGAATTAATATGGCAAATCCTCATATCATGTGGAGCTTTATGAGCTTGTAAATGTAAAAAAAAATAAAAATATGAAAGGTGAACTGTGGAGTATATAGTGGAATTACTATCATTGCTTCAGGATCTCACAGGGTCTGGAATTGCCATAGTAAATTGGAAGTAATTACTAATTCACAGCAGTTCAGGAAAGCTTTCTGACCAAATCCAAGCTTAATCTTGTGAAAAGTCAACAGGAGTAAAGCACTTGCTAAAATTTAAGCTTTTAGGTTTTTTTCCTGAATCACAGCTGTTCTTCTGTTTCAGTAACTAAGGTCTGGTGCCTGTGCACTGTTTCTCTTTGTATTCAAATCTAGATGGGGGATCCTACAAAGCCAAAGATAACTAGTTCTGAATGTATGTAACATTCCACATGCATTTCTGTACAAAAACTCATGCAATATTGGCATTAATACAGACTTCACTCTATGCTACAGCTGAAATGCTCACTGACTTCTACTGCCCAGGCATTTCTACCTAGAAAATTGCTTCTTAAAACTTGGGAGTCTGACCTCATACCCTGTTTTCTTTGTGGCTTCTGCTGGTTTGAATGGCTATTTTTCCCACTGAACAATTAATTTTAATCCTTTTAGGCCTTTTCAAGGTGCCCCTAATTCCCTGAAGGAATTGCTGGGCTCAGCCCCACCACAAGATGATCCTCATGCAAACAAAGCTGCATTCCCAAGGGGCAGCTGGCAGGATCAGCTCTGAGATGTCACCAGGTGCAGCTCAGGAGGAAGAGCTCAGTGATTCCTCAGTGATGCTGCACCAGGAAAAGCATCTCCAAGTAACCAAACAGAGCTTCTGGCAGGAAGGAGAGGAGCCCCTTCTCAACAAGCATCCAAACAAAGCACCATTCCTCCCCTGGGATCCTGCTTTCTCTTACACAAAGTGGGTGAGAGCATCTCCCAGACTCCTTTCCTCCCGCCAGCAGCTCAGGCTGCAGAGAGCAGCCCAGATTTGGGTTTCCTGCTGGATCTGTGGTGAGTGTCCTGCACTGAGCAGCACGAGAACCTGGGTGGGACTGCGTGGCTGGTCTCCTGTTTATCTGAGGAAAGGTGGCAGGACAGGCTCACCCTGACTGTGAGAGGAATGGCCTCTGCCACAGTGTGACAACACCCTGGACTGCAGCTCCAGTCCATCCATGGTGACTGCTCAGGGTCCCTGGACAGGCAGAGACTCAGGGAGGGACTCTGAGATTTCCACCAGCAGAACAGAGGAGAGGGTAAAAGCTTGTCAAGTTGTGTGTCCCACTAAAGCTTTCCCTAAGACAAAAGCTCTGATGAATAATCTTGTTATTAGCATAACCAAGGCCTTTGACATCCTTATGCTTAAAAAAGTCCTTTTTGCTCATGACCAGCTTCTACAGTAGCACTCACAGGATTAAACAGCCAAAAATTAGCACCCATATCCAAATCTGCACCCAGAATATTTCAGCACCTTCTGTTAGAGGATCTGAAAGCACTTGACAAATGTTAACCAACATTTGGCCTCACAACCCCCAGTGAGGTAGAACAGAGCTGTCCCTGCAGGGACAGACAGACAGATTGAGGCACAGGGTTACTCAGAGACCTGCTCCCATTCAGACACAAAACTCAGCAATGCCAAGGGCTTAGAGGTGTGCTGACTGCTGCACCCAAGCTTTGTCCACAGCACCATCCTTCCCCCCCACAAACCCTCAACGAGCCCTTAGCCTGTGAACTAACCCCAGGATTCTATTTACAATATTTAAAATGACCATTTAGCAGTTGTGCAGTCAGAGAGTTATTCAATCAAATGAAGCTATCAGTGAGAACAAATGGCTCCTTGTGCAAAACTCTGGCTGTAAATGATCATGCACTAAGACTACTGGGTGCAAATTTGGTGCATGATAACTCTGACCCCTTGACAATTCCCAATCCTGGCCTCTCTCTGATAAATCTCTTTTAAAAAGTTGCATTATAAGTATGATCACACGAGCCTCGAAAGATGCAGCCTGCACAGATTGTTTCATCCCAGCAATGCAAGCAAACAAAACGTGGAGTGGCTTTGGGAACAAGCCAGCATTCATGGAGCATCAAACATCACAAGGATAAAATCCATCCTAACCACAAGGGGCTGCAAGGCAACAGGGAGTAGGTGTCTATGTTGGGAAAAAAAAAAGAAAAAAGCAAAAAGCAACAAAGAAAGGCTTGATTGCACAGATTTCATTTAGGTAAAGTTCTGCAAGAATCAGTTTCATCAAAGCTTATTCCATGAGGGAGGGAGGCAGTGGCAGCTGGCCTGGGACGAAGCTTTGGCGCAGTAAAAACCACCAGCCCTGCGTGAGGAGATGAACTTTGCATTCTGGAGGAGGCATTACTGATTAATAAAAGCAAAAGCTTCTCTAAATACAGCGAGTTTGTTTTTTCTCAGATAGAAGAGTTTCTTAAAATACAGGTTTTTAGAAGACCACAAAACTTCATTTGTTATATAAGTAGAGAATCTGGCCATAGTTAGGAATACTGAAGTGTAAAAAACCAAATACGTAGTCTTAAACATTACAAAAACTATCAAAACATTCAATATTTTGAATTGACCATTTTTCCCCCCCTACACGTGTCTGTTTTGGCAGTGATGACAGGATTTCTAAACTGAGTTACTGTTATTATTGTTCTGCAGTTGTGGTTGGTTTTTTTTTTGTACTTTTTTTTTTCTGAACGTGTTTTTTAAACAAAAGAAAATTACCAGCTTTTATAAAAAAGAAGGAGCTTGAATCCTTACTCCTAAAACACAGATAAAAGGTTTTCCTTTATAAAAAGTGTATTGATTTTTTTTGCTATAAAAAGTGACCTATAGGGTGTCAAACCTGAAAACAAATTCTCACAGTGTTTTCAGTGTTGGCTGTTCACAAGGCATTACTGTTACAAACAGAGATAGAGAGATACCATAGGGGAGGTATAAATATTTGTTACCAGCTAGCAGCATTGCATGTGGAAGATGTTCTACACCAGATAACTCAGCTGATTTATGGTTTTTTTTGCTTAATTATTTAAAAAAAATCCCAAACAATATTTGAATAATTTGAATTATTGTACTAACCTCACTTATCACTTGAGCATCTGACACAATTGTTCCTGATCTCATCCAAGCTTCTGCTGGCATATTAAGCATCCAACTAGAAATTCCCTTCCTGCTCTCCACAATAAAACCAAGACTCTTTAGAATGCAGGTGCCAAAACTGGGGCTGTGAATGAGGAGCAGGTGAGCTGGCAGTTTGCACAGGTGGAGAGCATCACCTGCAAAGTGCTCAGCAAGGGCTCCATTTGCACACCTCCAGGGGAACTACTTCACTAACACTCGGGAAACCACATGGTTGCAGCAGCAGGAGAAACAACAGAAGAAAATGGTAAATGCACAGAATCCTTGGCACGGAGGCCCCAAATTTCTCACAATGCCCATTTTGCACCCCTGTGACTTAGAAGAATGGTATCCCTCTATCTCTATAGACTGGCAGGTGTTGGTTTGTGGCACAGAGAGGAGAAATCACAGAACAAAAATGACATTTAACTGTGTGTCCTTTGACTTGAAAGCACCAGTCACCGATCTGCTTGTGTGGCAGAGGTACTTTGCTGTATCCCAAATGCAACGCGGACATCTCACTCTACATGGAGTCTCCCAGGGAATCCGAGTCATCCAAAGACAGAGGCAGGTACAAGTCCTGTAGGGAGAAAGGAGAAAATGTTAACCCTCACCAGCAGCTCCCACCCTTGGCCATGCAAAGGGAAGCACTGAGTGGCTTTGGGCACCCCAGAGGCTCAAATTCACATTCCAGAGGGTGGAATGTGCTGGTGACTGCGCTGGGCTCACCAGAATCCAGGGAGCTCAAGGCTAAAATCAAGGCAGGCTCCTTGCACAGAGGAGCAAGAGCATCTCTGTTCCTGATGATTGGTCAGGGATAAGTTTCAGGGTTTTTTTATTGTTCTGGATCAATGTGGCCATACCAGCAAATGCATCTCTGTTCCTGATGACTATTCAGGGATAAGTTTCAGGGTTTTTTATTTTTCTGGATCAATGTGGCCATTCCAGCACGCGCACGAAGGAGCAGCATCGTGCCTTAAACACATCTCTTTAAACCTAAGTCCACAATGAAGAGTCTTACCTTGGTTTGACAGCTGCCCTCAGGACAAATCTCCAGGAAAATCACATCTTCCATGGTTTATTCTTTATTTTAAGTAACTTCTAATCAGTTGGAAAAGTTAATAAAATAATCCCAAGTTTGTTATTTGGATCAAATGCTCAATATAATGCTTTTCCAGTGTCCCTTTCTGGGGTAACCACTTTATTGCATTTGTTTAAAGTTCTTGTGGGACAAGGTACAGGAACCAGCTCAAGAGCTCTCCTGGGACCTTTTTGAACTCTGACCCACACACAGGTAATAACTGTGAGCAAAATGAAGAAAAACCCAAATATTCAGGAAGGAAATTCACAGAAATCTTGATATAAGAAGAGGTAACATAGGACTTTGTGGTGAGCTCAACCTAAGCATCTATCACTTGAGCTTTAAGGAGAGAAAAGTGATTTCATCATAAGCAGGAAATTGCTTCTGGGAGAAAGACAATGATGCATGAATATTCTGGTAACCTAAAATGCTGAATTTGTGTTTGCTGATTGGCTTAACTTCGTGGAGAAAATCATAGCTGGGTTGGCTTTGCCCTCAGCAGTCACCATCAATTACAAATGGTCTCAGGGCTGCACTGGAAAGGTGATAAATCAGCCAGCTGCAAACATACATGAAACATTAAAAAGGTGAGTTTTATTTGTCTTGAGAAACAAATCCTCACCTCAAAATTTCTCAATGAGATGGAAAGTTTGGAAAATCTTTATTGTTCCTAATGCTGAAGCAAAGGGTGCAGTTGCAGCATTACTTCTGCTGAAGTGATGAACTCAGACCATGGACCAGATTCTGTCCTCAGTTATAAATTAATAATAAATCTGGACACATTGTGTTAAATTTGGTGTGTTTTCTCAAACTTAGACTGAGCAGCTGAGAACAGAGTGAGGTCCTGAGGAAAACAGTTTTCATTTGGATTCAGCTACGCTTTGTTAAACAGAATTGGTTCAACCCCTGCAAGCTGCCCCACGGTGGGTTCCACATGGCTGCTGACTGCAAAACCTCAGCACCACCAGCATTTTTAAATTACTCTTCAAAATCTTTGAGTCAATGCTTTCAGAGTCAGGCTGAGAGGCGCATTCTGTTTTACTAAAGAGAAATCCCCCTGACCTCCTCTCACATCTACATTTGTGCCCAAGCTCCAATTCCCGTATCAAGTGAAAACTGTTGGAAGCAGCATGGTGGCTATTCCAGAAATGCAAAGGCCCACAGAAATGAAAGTCAGAACTCAGCACAGAGTGGCCCTGAATAACAGGAACTGAAAAAGCTGTGACAGCTGCTGTACCTTTTAAATAAATCAATACATGAATTATCCATGAGCCAGCCCAGGTTTCCTGGTCCCTGCCAGGATGCTGTGCTACCTGTTGGCCTGATCCACAACACAATTACCACACCAGCTGTAAGAATCACCTGATTCCTGTAAAACAGAGCATGGCCTTAAATAATTTAAAAAACTTAAATTCTTCAGGAGCATCATTAAAGTGATGTCTGAGAACTGCAGTAATGTTTGTGTTGCTTCTGCTCTTTAATGGGCCTGATTTGCCAACACTTGAAGCTTTTCAGGCCAGGAGGGTTGACATGAAACCACAATCCATCAATGATTTTTTTCAAATAGTGGCACAAGCTCATGGTTAAGTTGTCTCCTCTGATCCCTTTGGGCGGTCTCCAGCACACATTAACAGCTCCAGGGGAGGAGTCAGGCTTTGCTCACCACCTTGCCCTAAAGGACAACTTTTACAGCTAAAGGGCCAAACTCCCCTGTTTGAACATGAGTTATTCTTCCAGAGGATATGGCCATGACTTCAGTGTCCCCCAGAGCTGAGGGGCTGAGGCAGAAGGAGGTGTAGTAAGGTATAAGAAACGTAATACCTTGTGCTTGCGGAGGCTCCCGGGGCTGGTGGGCGTGGAGATCGGGGACTGCTTGGACTTGGGGGTGGACAGCTGGCTGCTGGAGGTCCCGTTGGCTGGCAGGAAACAAGACACAAGCTGGAAATCAGGCAAGCAAGGGGAAGGGTTTTCTCCTTTGGGGAGATGGAAGGTCTCCGAACATTAAACAGCACGGTTTATTCATGTTAGGCAGGAGGAAAAAAACAACAAAACAAGTGAACAGCATAGCTGTAAACATAACTCAAGGATTTCAGCTGCAAAATACAGTGAGATACAAAATAAATTGAGGGAGCAATATTTCACCCAAGAAATACTCACCAAGACAATCCAAGGCACATATCACCAGAAAAACAGAAAGACAATTTCTGTGTTCTCAAACTGTTTAAGGGCATGACTGGAAACCAGAGGCTGAAGATATCCTGGATCTTACCCAAGCGAGGTGAGATGTCAATTATAGAAATGAAAAATTAGGCAAACAGCAGCCTGGAATGCCCTGGCTGTATTTTGTTGTGGATGGGAGTAAGTGGCCAAAGAGCCTGATGGAATTATGCTTTCAATTGTGACAGCTGAATCTACAAATCAGTTACTTAAAATTCATCAAGTACTTGAGTGTCTGGAGGAGACTGAAGAAGTGTAATAAAGTGTCATAGAGTAAAATATGTGAATGTTGTATTTTTAAGAGCCAAACCAGCACAGCTCTTGCTTTAATGCCTCAGAAAGACTCAGTGCTCTTCTCTGTTACCTCCTTGTGAGGAACAGGGGTAGCTCAGGTTTGCAGCAAAGGCAGAGGGCAAGCAGGTGTGAAAAGAAACACGTGCTTGTGAAAAATGCATGTATTTTATGATTGGCTTTTCGCAAATATTAAAATGAATATTATATGTGTTGTGTTAGAAAGTAATGCTGTATTAATTCTCTTAAGTACTGTGTTAAATATAGTTTTAGGTTATAACAAAATGTTAAAATAGAAACTATGCTATGTAGGATACTTTTTTAAAGAAAGGACTCGCAGCGGCATAGCAGCCACAGGACACCTAAATCTTTCAGAGAAAGAGAATTTATTGCTCCATTATCAGAAGAAATGAACTTCTTCCCACCTCGAAGGCGCTGTCAGGATTCAGAGGAGGAAGCTGACACTGACCAGACAGAATCCTGTGTTTGAATGGAATTTATGCATCATGTATGAGGTGTATGAATATGCAACAGGTTATTGTTTTTAAGGGTTAATCCACTGTTAATGTGTGTCCTTTTTCGGGCTCGTGCTGCCCAGAAAAAGGTACCCAGACGTCCATAACTCTTTGTATTTGTTGTCTCATATTGTCCTAATTCAATTTGTCCAAATTATTATTACTCTAATTGTATTACTATTTTCATAACCATTTTATTACTATTAAACTTTTAAAATTTTTAAAAAACCAAGTGATTGGCGTTGCTTACATGCTCAAAGCCCCGGGATAAAGGAGGAGCTGCCAGCACCTTAAAGCAACAAATTCATGGTGGTGTGGCTCCTCTGCCTTCACATCCATCATTTCCATGCACTTCCTCCTCTGTTGGAAGAGGAGGGTATTCATCACACACAGCTTTTTTCCTATTACAAATGCACCTAACTGAGGAAATGGATATTTTTAAAAGGTGGTAGAAATAATGATTTATAGATAATTGGGGAACAGAGTAACACTTCACCTCCTTATCTTACACAAACCATGCTTTATTAATAGGCGAAAAACCTGTTCTGGAAAAGCAGGAGCTGTTTCCTGCTGGCACCTGCACTGAGCTCTACAAAATGAGCTGCTCTCCAGGCTGGTGGGAAAAAAAGTAGAGTTCTCTAACGGTATGCCAAATAATGAAGGCAATTCAGTAAAAAATAACTTGGATCTTTTTTATGTTTTATTTCACTGAGTGAATTTGTGTTTCCTATTAAAGAAAATGTGGGGAACAAGAGGACTGATATAATCTCCATTAGCTAGAATCCATTTCCAATTTCTAAAATGCCTCTTTCTTTATCTCCAATTGTCACTGATCCTTCCTAAGCTGAAGAATGCCACCTAACAACTCTGCAAGAAACCCCAATTTCCTCTCCACCACCAAGACTGGAACATCAGCAGAGCCAGTGTGCAGCAAAATGGATGTGATTGCTGCAGGGCAGGATAGAAATTCCCTAATACAATGAGAGTTTTAAGTGCTACAGCAGGCATGTAAATATTTTATGAGCATCAACAAAAAAACAGATGTGACATCCAAATCAGAAATGGAATGAGATGGATGGATATCATTACAAAGACAGCAGAATTTTGCAGCAGGAGCAACAATGAAGAAGCCCAGTTTAATTTTCTCTGCCTGCTAATGAAGAATAGTGCTCATAAGCAAACTTGCCTGCGTTTCCTTTGAACTGAAATGCAAGAAAATAACAGGAGGCAAAGAGCAGGCCCCAGGTGGTGCATAACACTGCTGCTCCACTAAAATCTGCTGATGATTTAGGGTAGCTCAGGATCTCACCTACACTCAGCTATCAGGAACTGTTCTTTAGAACCAGCTTTCCTTTCAATTCTTTAGGGTTTTTCCACCATTTTATTCTTTGTGCATTATGGCTTATTCATGGCATTGAATTTGCTCTGCAACATCAATTTACCTTGAAGTGTATATGTAATATTCTTTAATTGCAGGAGCATGTGCACCTTTTTTCCACAGGATCCTCACCTCCCCCTGTGCACGAGGCAGTTTGTACTCAGGAGAGAAATCAGACTTGTCAGCACATGAGAGGGGGGATGGAGAATATTCCTGTTGTGTTTGAGATGAGAGATCCAGGGAAACTGAATTCTCTGTCTGCTCCCCCCACAGATATTTTAGAATCACACAAAAGTTTGGGTTGGAAGGGAGCTTAAAGCTCATCCCATTCCACTCCCTGACATGGGCAGGGACACCTCCCACTGTCCCAGGTGCTCCAAGCCCTGTCCAGCCTGGCCTTGGGCACTGCCAGGGATCCAGGGGCAGCCACAGCTGCTCTGGGCACCTGTGCCAGGGCCTCAGCATCCTCACAGCAAAGAATTTCTTATTAATGTCTAAACCTGCCCTCCTCTAGCTTAAGTCCATTCCCCCTTTGTCCTATCACTTTATGCCCTTGTCAGAAGTCCTTCTTCAGTCCTTTTTTAGGGCCCTTTTTAGGCAGGTGTCTCACATGGAATTGTTCCCTGGGTGTTGCTAAGGTTTGCTGGGATGACTGGGGCTCTGGATCCAGAGTTCATTGTCCAATTCCAGCTTTAGCCCATGCAGTCTTGTTTTTCTCTCTTCAGCCCACGGTGTTTGTGCTCTTGGGGCTGAGATTTGGATCATTTGTCCTTGGTCCCCAGCTGGAGCAGGAATTGTTTTGTCTCCCTGCTCTGTGCACAGAGCTCCCCATCCCCTCATATGAAGCCCAGACCCACACACCAAAGCAGCACAGAACCTGAGAAATATAAAAGCTAAAACCTGAGGCATCATGGCATTCGCCAGACATCTGCTGCCCTTGGACACACTCATCCATAATGGCCCCTGGGAGCAGCCCTGCAGCCAGGACAGACGGACACTCTGGGTCTGTTTGCTAATTGCTGCTGCCTGCTGAATGTGCTTTTGTCCCTCTGTCCATTAGTGGACTGAGACATTAAGGTCTTGCAGCAGCCTCAGAGCCCTGCTCATATTCTCTCCAGGCCAAATCAAGGCAAAGACATTTTCAAATTTCAGTTCAGGTACCCGTGGCTCTGTCCTGGTTTTAATAATCATAAGCTCTCCCATCACAGCACATGTTTTTATACAACTGAACCCTTGTTTGGCACATCAGTTTGTGTAAGATAAATCCAAGTTTTTATAACAAAGAAAGAATGGTAAATGACATCATTATTTTCTCTCCTGTATTTCTCCCCTGAGATTTAGCTCTGGCTTTTGCTTAGCCTGACTCCTTGTTGGAGCAGTCTGTTAAAGAAATTCTGCCAAACTTCATGCTGACCCTGCTCCATTTGAATCTCACGGATCAGGGCAGAAGCACAGAGGCTCCTCATGGCCAGTTTTCCTCTGCCACGTTAGGAGAAGGAACTGGATGGTGCCCTGCAGGCGAGGTTTAGTATGGATTTCACTGCTCTGAGCTGGGTCTTTCAGCAAAGCTGAATCCCCAGGAGGAAAGATTGAGGTTAGAAATACACAGAAGCTTTATAACTCCAATTTTGCTAGAAATCCACTGGCATTGCCTAGGAAGGACAGCTATGGGTTGGGTGTTAGTGAGGGAAGGGAGAAAGGATTTCCCTTGGGAATACAAGGATTGGGGTGAGTTCCCATCTCCTTAGAGCAGAGAGACTCTTCTTTGTTCTGCATTCATTAATTTAATTTTCATTCATTCATTTAAATGACTGCATGGTAAGAGAAAAGCGCCGTGCCAAGAAAACAATGTTTAAATTGCTTCTGTGGATTTGCCACATCACTTTTTTGGATATCCTGGGAGCTGAAGGGCTCTGGCTGCCTAAAGGGATTGAGCTTTCCACAGTGAGGCCCTGACACCTCACTGTGAGGTGAGTTTAGACTCCTCTCACCCAAAGATTCCCCTCCAAACCTGCCCAGACATCAGTGCCCAGATATGTCACAATGGCCTTGGAGACCTTGGTGGGAGAATAGGATACAGAAACCTGCACAGAAAATAACTGGGAAGAACAGAGACAACACAAAACCAAGGAAACGCTCATGAGATTGCACATGACAACCACAGCAGAGGGAAAGACAACAAAGACAAAAGGTACAAATGGGTAGGGGAGCAAACACACAGCAGAAATATTGCATATATTTGAAGTAAAACTGCTTTTAAATAGTTTCACACATTAAATGGGTGAGATTCTGGGGGGGGAAAATAGGTCAGATCATCTTTTATTAATCAGACTTCATTCAGCTTTCTTTGCTTTTTGAATGTGATAACTCCAAAGTCTCATCTAAATGTAAATATTGGTTCTTATGAGATGTGTAAATCCACTTAGTTTATTACCAGTTCAATACAAGAATACAAAATGGTATTCTTTTTTCTCTCTGTCCTGAGAAAACAAGAGTCTTCTATTTTTCAGTACTAACAGAGCTCAGTCTTTTTTATCCTCATTAAGCAGGACAAGTGCCATTTTTTCCTTTATTGAAATTACAGGAAAGCACGAAAGACTCTTGTCTGGACAGATTAAAGAAACCTGATTTGCTCTTCATTACTGACCTTAACTCCAGGAACTGGTTATTGTTCAGCCTTTCTGGTTGTTTTAATCTCCCCCTGAAAAGCTCTGCTAAGTGTGTTCATTAAAGCTCATCAGATGAGTCACCATCCTGGGCCTGGAGTCGCTCAATCAGTTAAAATCAGGCACACAATAATTGCCATTTCACATTAAACTCTATGCTCATGCAGTAAACTCTGCTTCTGGTGGGAATCAGCAGCACCTGATGCTTGTGGGGAAGGTTTAAAGCTGCTCATGCGTGAGCTGACTCCCACATCACTGAGTGTTACTTCTGGGTTTTTGTAAATCACATTTCCCATCGTGCCTTCAATGTGCCTACACAGCTTCAGCAGGCATTTGGGGCTGTGAAAGTGGTTAAATTATGGCAAGCCTGAGTTTGAGAATAGCCACAAATGGAATCTTGAAGAAAAACTTTATGAATGCAAAATCACCTCAGAAAGAAATATTTTTTAAAAAATATAGTCTTGGCATGTGCCAACCAATTTCACACTGTCCCTTTAGGTAGCTGAAGAACACCCACACACCCTAAACAAATGAACTGCAAATGAAGGGGGAAATCCTTCTGATTGCTGCCAAGAGAATTTTCTGACTAATAATCCCATTTCTACTGATGATCAGCTGTCGTGTGATGTTCCCATGCAATATGCAGCACGTTAGCATGACGGTGAAAAGGAATTTCTGGTTTATATCGCCTGTGTTGATGCTGTGGGACACCTGAACTCAAGCTGTGAAGCTCTCCTGGAATTCTGACATGTTTAATTGATGTTTTGGCCATTTTAGTTGAGAGGCCATGTCTGGTTCTCTTTTGGAACATCTGAAGGGTGGTGATGGACTGAGAGTTGGTGATCTGAGGGGTGGCAACTGAATTGAGAGTCTAAGGTTTTGTCTTACTGTGATGTATTGGGAACTTGGCTGGGGGGAGAAGGAATGTTTGGAAGGTTTTCATCCCGAGTTCTGTTTCTTTTATATATTGTAAATTAATAAAGTTTTTTTTCCCTTCTATTCCTAAGCTGGAGCCTGCTTTGCTCTATTCCTGGTCACATCTCGCAGTAGACACCAGGGAGAATGTATTTTCATGGGGGCACTGGCATTGCGCCAGCATCAAACCATGACATTTTTTGTCAATCATAACCCCAGAAGCCCTCCATGACTCTAAAGACTGTCAATTACCAGAGCCACTGCAATATGCAGCCCAGCCTTGGACTGACAGTGCTGCAGCTCCCCACGTGTGCTGCCAACCCTGGTGCTGCTGCAGAAGGAAGGAGGCATTTGAAATGGTGCAAGCTGCTGCAGCAAATTAGGATTCCCATTTTCCCTCTTTTCCATTACTGAGTGTCTCAGTGTCCCATCAATAAACCCATCAGCAGTTCTGCAATTGCAAGGTCACTGGTCTCCTTTAAATAATGATTGTGAGGAGCCACTCCTGACCTGCGCAATAATCACCATTTGCTTTGCACAGGAGGTCACCCTAAATCACTCTGTATCTGCAGGGACCATCTGGGAGCACTGTGGGCCTTGATTTCCTGCCTGGGGAATAGAAACTTCTTTTAAAACATTTTTGGGGAAGGACCTGTGAGCCTGTGGCTGGAACAACCTCGAGCCACAACCGCGCTTCACCAACCAGGAGATTCCTTCCCAATATTTAATAGCTTCTTGTTTCCAAAAGACACCTGAGTTTCCTCAGCAAGCACAGGGAGTTTGTGCTTTTCCCTGGAGCACAGTGAAAGGCAGACACCAAGAAACAATCACTCACCATCTTGGTGGTTACCTGAATCGGCCGGGGACTTGCTGCGGCGCATGGGCGCGGGGCTCTTGGCCGAGCTCTTCTGAGGGGTGGGCGAGGATTTGCTGCCCGTGGCACCTGCTGGGCTCCCCTTCATCACCCGGCACTCTGCGGGAACACAGACCCACCTGGTTATGGCCCTGCTGTGAAACAGCTCAGTGCCTGGTCCCCAGAGAGGTGCAGGAACCCCAAGGGCAAGGGAAAAGCTGATATTGTCCCTTGTTCTCCAGGGCTGAAAGGAGACTCATCAAGGGGAGGGCAGAGAGAACAGCTCTGCTCCTCTAGGGGAGGTGCTGAGGCTCTGTGGGTGTCAGGCTGGCTCCCATGAAACATTTTCTGCCCTTCCCTTGGCTCTCCTGAGCGCAATGAAAATGGCCAACACTGACTCAGGGAACACTCAAGAAAATCCAGGTATTTTGCTGTAGCCCTCCCGTGTCGCAGACATCTTTTATGAAAAATCCTTCCCTTAGGATTTTTCCTCCTGAGAAGCTGAGAGGCCTCAGGAACAAAATGTAAACATTGATTATCTGCTGCTGTGGAATGCAACAGGTGCATCTGTGATTGACCCATGTTGGTTGTTTTTAATTAATGGCCAATCACAGCCCAGCTGGCTCGGACTCTCTGTCTGAGACAGAAGCTTTTGTTATCATTCTTCTTTCCTATTCTATTCTTAGCTAGCCTTCTGAGGAAATCCTTTCTTCTATTCTTTTAGTATAGTTTTAATGTAATATATATCATAAAATAATAAATCAGCCTTCTGAAACATGGAGTCAGATCCTCATCTCTTCCCTCAACCTGAGACCCCTGTGAACACCATCACACTCTTGTGAAGACCCAGTACCAGGAATGATGAGTGCCCTTTCTGCAGGTGCAGAAAGCCAGCAAACAGCTCATGGTGTGCTGTAAATGAAGCCTCCAAGTGGCAGATGGGGCAGCTGCCCCAGGAGGCTTTCACCCAGCTGGAACCAGCCTCTTCTGTCCTCAACAAGCTGCAACTTTTCAGATGCACAAAGCAAAGGAGACAAGATGGTTTCACAAAGCACATCCTCTGTCCTGGCCACTCATCCCTTTCAGCAAGGTTTGTATAAACAAGCCCAGCAGATTTATGTACTGGAAGATGTGAGCAGATGAGGACCCCAACTGTGCTTCCTTAAAAACTAAATAGGCCAGGAAGAGTGGGAAATGTAAACATGATCTACAGAGTCCTGCAGAGGGGAGCTGAAATGCTAACAAACCTCCACGTGTCCCAGGGTTTCAGGCATGCCTGATCTTCAGAACTGGGTTTTATTTACACTGAGAGCTAACAGAAAAGGAACTTTCCACCCCTCAAGTTATTAACTTAACCCAGTTAAGAAGAAGGCAATAAAAAAGGGATTTCCTTTTTGTCAAATGTTAGCTGGTTCCACCTCATCTCCTCCAACAGCTTGTCCTCACCAAGATGTGAAAAATGTGTCTTTTTTACAGATGTGAGTTACGTGTTCCACATGCAGGCAGTTTTTTATGGAAAAGTTCAGCTCAGCCCCACATGCTCCACACTGAGGACCCCCTGGAATGGAGTCCCCAATGGAATTAAGGCAGCACAGAGCAGATAAATAATTGGTCAACCAAAAGCAAGCTGTCTGACCTAAATGTATGTGTTATTTAATGATATATCAGTGTATCTATGAAAATGTAATTGGCTTCAATTTTTCCCCAGGCTTTGCTCATTCTCAGCCAGCCAAGGCTCCATCTCTGCTCCTGGATGGTTTGAGAGAGTTTTGCTGTTGGGCCATGCAGCACAAGAATGTCAGGAGAGGAGGCCTTGTGCTCCAGGGATGCTGCATGGCAGGAATTAAACCTACAGCCAGCTTATTTTCTCTCCTGCTAAATCAATTTTGGAAATTGTAAATCAGGAATAGAAAAAGTTGTGGGTTTTTTTTCCTTCAAAAATGCTTGAATTCTCACAGATGATGTCACTTGAAAGGCTTGTAGAGGTCCAGCCCAAATATAGCCAAATTTTTTATACATGAAGAGCAGTACTGCTGTTGTGAGGGGACTCAAAGGGTGTCAGGCAGCTGTGTTTAGTCACCTGAATTACTCACTAAAAAAAAATAAACCAAAAAAGTAAAAATACTTCATGTTAGGTCTTTGCAAGAGCTTCCAAATTTATGCTCTTCCCAGGGGAGTAATTCCTTGGAAGGAAACCTGGCTTTGCATTTTCCAGCAGAGAAAGGCTGACTCTCAGGAATTCCTCCAGCTCAGCCCTTGGCAAGGGTCAGAGGCAATCCCTGAGCTTTTGCAGGAGGTGGAAACCTGGCTGTGCTGAGGTTGGTGTGAAAAGGCCTCTAAATGTCACCAAAGTGTGACATTTCCACCATGCTGAAACCAGGGGGTACAAAAAGGACAGAGCAATGTCATCTGGAAGGTGCTCAGCAGCAGGATTAGAGGGTGGAAGCTGTGGTGGGCAGCCAGGAGGAAAAGATGACATAATCCTCTCTTGTGCTGATTCTCTTTTTGTTTCCTGACGTCCTGCCAGAGTGAACATCATAACCAGCAATCCTGGTGTGTGTCATCCAAACAGGCAAGAGAAATTTCCCCATGACAGAGGAGATTTTATGAAGTGACACTCATCTGCAAAACCTCAGGATTTGCAGCTCTCCTGGCAGCATCTGCCTTGGAAGGAGGAAGGCTGATGGGTGTACAATGGGGAAACACTGCTGAGGCTCCTCATCTGCTCCCTGGGAGCTGCAGGGCTCCTCCAAAAACGCCTCTGGAGCTGCTCACTGCCTTCCCAACAGCAAACTCGGCTTCCTCCTGCCAGAGCAATCCAAGCTGGAGAAGCCAGCAGTGCCCACGAGTGGAGGCAGAGCTGGGATTTCCATCCAGTTGTTCTGCCAGGGCTGCATCCGAGCTGTTTTCCAGCGTGGAGCTCCCTGTGGAGCTGACTCAACTGCTGAGTGGTGAAAAACAATGTGAAGCTCAGCTTACAGAGCACTTCCCCAGCCTGCCACAGGCTTTATCCTCTGCCTGCAAAGTCTCAGCTGAACCTTGGAAACTTCCTTTGAATTACCCCAAGACCATCAAATGGGTTCATCTGGAGTACACAGGGCAGAAGTACCTAAAGAAGCACTTTGGAAGCACTAAAATAAAATCAGGCTTGCAAGGGAGTAATAAAAAACTCGGTGTTTGGAGACTAGAGGCTGCTTGGCTTCCTGGCATCCAGCAAAAATCATCTTTGACCCTCAATACAGAGCCAGTTTGCAGCATATAGGACAGGATGGGGCTTGTGTTCCTTACACAACACACGTAGAGCTTTGGGAAGTGTGCCTAGATGCTTGGAGAGCACATTTTATTCAGTTTAAACGGTTAAAATGGCATTAATTTCCTCTTGCTGCACTCACTGGCACCTGCACACAGGTGGGTACAGTTGCCAGGTGGGGTGGGTGGTAAGGCCTGCAAGTCCAAGCTCTGTATATTCTGTAAAATCAAAGATTTCATGGTGTAATTGATCACAGAGACTCACATATTAGAGAATTTTGATGGCAGTGGTGACAAGCAAAAATACCGGTGCTGTCCCAGTCATGCCCCCAAAAAGGGAATTATTGCCCTGCTTTTTTCAGCAGAAGTAAGCAGTGGAAATGTGATTTTTATTTTCAACTCTTGCTTGTTTCCATTTTTAATATGCATGTGTCTACATAAGGATGATTAGCTCTCAAGAAAAATGCATCTATCTGATTGTGACTGGAGAAAATCGAAAGTATAAACACTCCCAGATTTTGCAGTAAATGTCAAAATGCTGTAGGACTTAATTTATTCTGACTACACCTCAGTCAGTATTTGCCTGATTATAATAGTGCTGACTGGATAAGTATCCCAAAAGGATGTTAAATGTTACAGCAGCCTTCTTGAGCCAGGTCTCATAAGCTCTTGGGGGTCTATAACACACCCAAGATAGCTCAGCTACCCTTGGAGGCATAAAAATCAGCAGGATGGCTTCTGTTGCAGTGTTGGAAACAAAAAGGTTTAATAAAAAGCAAAACAACAAACAGAGAAAAACCGAGCCAGGTGCAAGAGGTTCTTGCTCTTGGTAAAACACCCTACAAAAGCAATTAGTTTGTTCACTTCTATTTCTAGTAAATTGCCCAAGTGAGACTTTTTGGCTTCTGTCCAATTAGCTATCCTTAAGTTTGAAATTATGTCCCCTGAGCCCATGAAGTGGCTTTTTTCAAAGAGAGAAACTTCTGGGCTTCTTTCCTTTTTGAAGAGACAAAGGACAGCTTTGTCGCTGTCAACAGAAAACACATTTGTCGCAGACATCTTTTATGAAAAATCTTTTCTTTAGGATTTTTCCTCCTGAGAAGCTGAGAGGCCTCAGGAACAAAATGTAAACAATGATTATCTGCTGCTGTGGAATGCAACAGGCGGATCTTTGATTGGCCCATGTTGGTTGTTTCTAATTAATGGCCAATCACAGTCAGCTGGCTCGGACTCTCTGTCTGAGACACAAACCTTTGTTATCATTCCTTCTTTTTCTATTCTTAGCTAGCCTTCTGAGGAAATCCTTTCTTCTATTCTTTTAGTATAGTTTTAATATAATATATATCATAAAATAATAAATCAAGCCTTCTGAAACATGGAGTCAGATCCTCGTCTCTTCCCTCATCCTGGGACCCCTGTGAACACGGTCACACACATTCCTATAGTTAAATTCCATGTAGTGGCTCTCATAAGCCAGACCAGAAGCATGCAGCACTGAGCTCAGACAGGAGCAGGGAAGGGCAGTGCAATAAAGGCTCAGGGTGGGTTTGACATTACCGCTCTCGTCCAGGGAAAAGTCGTCCTGTGCATAGCGGAACTTCTCGGGGCCACAGGCGATGAACACATCATCATCCCCAAAGAAATCATGCAGACAGGTCACCTGCAGAGAGAACAGAGGCGTGCATTTCAGTGGTAATTAATTACTTTATTATACTCTATTATTCTATACTATGGTACACTATGTTACATTACATCTAAACTGAATCTGCCAAGCATTCAACTGTAAGAGCCTGAATGAGGGATGTGGGACTCCAGGCAGCTCTTCAAATGCAGTTTATTGTATCCAAGAGTTACAGCAGTCCAGGGTTGTGGGTGACAGAGCTGTGCCCACAGCTGTCAGCTCCAGCTGCAGGCAGGCCTGGAGACCCTTTGGTTTTGGTTACAGTGCATTATAGACTTTTCTTTGCTTGGCATCTTAATACAGTAGAACCAATCTATACCTTAACTTTTACCTATAGCCTATCATAACTACTATCATTACCATATTCATGCTACTATTCTCCAATCACTAAAAGTTAGTACATTACAGTTTAAGCTGGAAGTTGTTTTTCAGTTTTCTTGCAGTGGAAAATTCTGAGACCTTTTTT
>NW_005054314.1:9084191-9092658 GCF_000277835.1 Geospiza fortis
AACACTCAGCTCTGCACACCCTGCACAGAATCTCGTGACTGTCAGCCCCCAGTCCCAACACACACACACACACCTGGTGCTGACAGGCCAAGGAAACAAAACTCCATCACTGTGGGTAAACAATCTCCATGTTGCATTCTACTTTGGCACAAACACAGGCACAGCAAATGAGATAAGAATATTCTTGGGAGGAATTGTGCCTTGCTTTTCTCTGTGAAGAGAAATTCAGGGCTACAGCATTGTCCTGTTGGGGCTCAGCTCTGGTGAAGCAGAAGGGGGCTCTGCCTCTCTGCTCTTCCCCCATCCCAGGTTAATGTGGCCCTGCTTTCCCCAGGGCTGGTGCTCATCACACAACTGCCCAGGGCAGGTCAAGCCTAACAGAGGCATTAAATAACCCCAAAAAACAGAGATAAAACCCCCAAACAACTCCCTTGCAAGTTCTTGGAGGTCTGGCATTTCCCACCCAGCTGACAGGACACATCAGTCACCTGAAGGAATGACACAGCTACTTCTAAAAAAGAGCAGAGGTGCCCCCTGTGCCACACTGGCAGGGCTGTGAGTCCACTGCCTGTGCTGGGGGCTGTCTTGGTACCCACAGAGCCTAAACCCTCAAAGAATCACTGGGGATAAGCACAGATGTAGAGGTGTGACTCCTCCTGTGCAATCCTGGTGACAAATTTTAAAGCCAAAATGTTTATCTGTGCTAATGGTGGAGAGACCCAAAGTACAACAGGTCACCATTCCCACCACAGCACCATTTAAATCCGGATTTACTGCAAGTGTTGTGCCAGCCTTTCCCTCACTGAGTGCCTTGCTCCCCATTTTTGCCACCCTCAATAGGAGGAAGTTTTATCTTGCAGCACCTGGAGCTCCAAACTCTGCCTTGCCTTGCAGCATCAAACAGCAACAATGCACAAGATGTGGGAACCCCAGATCCATGGATTTAATCAGAGAACTGATAGCTGGGAGTTTGGAAATGTGAAAATGCTTCCAGGTTGCTGAGAGAAAAATTTAAAATCCTGTCAGGCTGGGAGCTCAGCTGGCAGAGATCTGCAGATGATGGGCTTGCTTTAACAATTCCTAACACTATCCTGATATCCCAGATATCCTGACCAGATGTTGTGTCAGGAGCAGCACAAATGCTCCTCTGCAATCACCCCAGTGTGGAACAGCTCCAGCAGAGCCAGCCTGGGCAGCCACACACCAGAGCACCCAGCAGAGCCCAGGGTGGCTTCCCAAAGCTCCACTTTCCCAGGAAACCTTTCCAAGCAAGCCCAGGGTCAGCTCTGGTGTTTGTGATGGAGGGGAGAGGCTGGGAGCTGCTGCTGCTGCTGCTGAGCAGGGTTTTACCATGTCTGGGCACTGGGAGGGACTGCGGAGAGCACTGGAGATAACCATGGGGGACTCACTGGGGCAGAGCTGAGCTTCTGTATCTGCTGATCTCTTGGAGCTGGACTGTGAAATGTTAATTTCAAGCTCTAATAAATCAACTCTAAAGAAGGCTTTTGGCTATCTTAATAAGGCTCAGTATTTCACACTGGTTAGTATAATGTATAATTAAAGCACTGCCCGTGAGTGCCAGCTCTGGTTACAATGCCAAACCTTAGTGAAAAGAATGTTTTTCACATTGTCCTGACTTTCAAAATGGAGCAGGCTGAAATCTGCTGTGGCTTTGATAATCAAAGTTAAAATTTCCTCTGCTAACTCCAGTGAATTCGTATTTCTGATGGTCTAAAATTAGATTGAAAATAGCTAACTTCATCTATAGAGAATTCTCCCAAAGAAAAGATGACATTTCAAGCCAGCACTTGGTATTACAGCCCTCCCCCTGAGGATGTGTGGCACTGGTTCATTTGCAAATAATTGGGTTTGGCTCAACACAGCAGTTCCCATCGGAATGCTAAGTACCACACTTGTGCCACTGAAAAGACCCATGGGTTGCTCTGCTCCACTGTGCAGTTAAATCTGTGATCTAAACTTGGATCAAACGGCTTCAGAAAATTCCCAGCCCTTTGCATGACATCAGGAAGCGCCCACAGAGGTTTTGTTGTCTCCAGGTCAAAAGTCCAAGTGTGGATTTTGTCCTCCACTGCCCACAACCACCCTGAGCAAAAACAAAGCCCAAGAAATCAAGAAAATCTTCAGATCCAAGGGTCCAAACACGATGGAGAAGTCCCAGAGCGTCCACGGGCAGGAACCTGACTGCATTTTAAACACAGACACTTGCAATTCACTTTTCTGCATGGCTGTCCCTCCAGAGAGCAGTTATTGTGTGTAAATACACACAGTAGTTATAGCTATATATATATATATATAAAATAATAGTCATGAACAGCTGGTGAGCACTGGAGGCTGGTAGACAATTCAATAATTTACTTGCTGAACTCTGAATATTCAGGAAACAATCGCTTCTGCCTTTGCCCTATTTGTTCCTTTTGGGTTTCCTGTTGTAACTTCCACTACTAAGAGCTCACCACAGCACAGCAGAAAGGACAGCCAAACCCGACCCCAGCCTCCTTAAATAGTGCAAAATGTAGCAAAATTCAGAAAACAGCTGGGCTCCTGTGCTATGGGGCCTGTAGCTCTGTTGCTTATGTTCACCACATGTGTGGTATTTTCTGTTTACCTTTTGTTTATTCAACCCCAGACCTTGATCACTGCTCTGAGTCCCTGAAACACGCCCCACATGGGTTCCTGCCCGCAGGAAGCCACTGGAGTAAACTTTCTTTGGGAAAAGTGTGACTTCACTGCTGGATCTGAGAGCACCAGAGCCAGCTTGGCTGAGGGGGGGCATGGAAAAAGGAAAATGGAAAAAAAAGAAACCCACCAGGAAAAAGCCCTGGATATGCTCATCCCTGCAGGACATGAAGCTGGGAAGTGAGGCCATGCTGGGATAACTGGTTTGAGACCTCATTAACCAGTATGGAATATTTAAAGGTTGTTCTTGACAGGCAAGGCCAAACCTCTACCTGCACTAATGTTGGAGAGGCTTTTAGTGACTCCCAAATAACATTACTGGTCTTCTCTGCATTCCTCAGAAGTCTTTTATCTGGTGTTTCCTCCATTTAAATAAATAAATAAATAAATACATATATAGATAAATAAATAAATAAATGCATAGATGAATAGATAGATAGATAGATAGATAGATAGATAGACAGACAGACAGACAGATAGATAGATAGATAGATAGATAGATAGATAGATAGATAGATAGATTAATGTAGTACAAGTCTCTCCCCAAGCAGTGTGGACTTTTCTTTTTGAAAGAATATTTTCTGCTTTAGCTTGCTCTGATCTATCACTCTAATTATATCCAATAATTTACCTGGAACAGCATGAAAAACAAAAAAGCTGAAAGAATCTTCATAGCAACAGAAAAATTTACCCCAGATGATAACCTGAAAATATTTTTTTTTAATGCCGTGTTTTGCTTTTAGTTATAAATTTATTAAAGCACAGGACAAAACCCAATAATCAGATAGTGCAAGGAGCAATGCTGCCACTTGAAAATGGTGATTTTGTTGGTGGCTGTTGTCATGCACCCTCAGCAATGACAGCAGGAACCAGCAAAACAGGAAGAATTTGTCTTTCTGCAGTTTTCAGCCTACAAGCATTTTCATCTATAACAAAAAAAAATTAAACTGGTGTTTATGGCTACAGTAGACAAGATAAATAGCATTGATTTCCAAGCATGCCTTTGTTTAAGAAAGGATAATATTGAATTTGAAATTCAGGATTGAAAGGACAATATTGACTTGGGAAAGGATCATACTGCATGAAATGTTTACTCTCCAATTCCTGTAGCTTAAGCAATTCCAAAGAAGGAAATCATATCTTCACAGCCCAGTCAACGAGGCACAAATTTATTTCTTACAAAGTCATTATTCCTAATAGGCCTGATGGTAGCATTTTTCTTTGTGCCAAGGTCTGATCTTTAAAAACCCTTATCATATATATTATGGAAGAAATGGGAGGCTGTAGAGATTAGTTTGCAATTCCTTAGGTTTTCCTTGTTAAACTAAATCCTTCTCTGCTTACATGAGAAAAAGCTTCCCTGAGAGGGCAGCCTAGCTGGGGTTTCTGCAGTGACAGTCCATCAGTGTCTGCTGCAGCAATTTTAATTGCAGAGAGGAAAAGCTGCAGCCTTGGGAGAGCTGCTGAGCCCCTGCCTCATTTTAATACAGCGCTTGTAGAACTAAGCATTTTTCAGGATTTTGACAAAATGGAGCTTGCCTCACACACATCCCTGGATGTGAGCTCACAGTTTGCTGAAGTACCTGTGCTGGCACAGGCAGGAATTCTGAGTTCACCTGGAAAAGGAGCAGTAAAACCACAGGATCTACACTGGCCCAGCTGGGAGTAACTGGCTGTCCCCAGCTTCCTCCAGGAGGCAGCAGCACTATTTAGAAACTGTGATTTATTCATGAATAAAACAATTAAAAAGAATTAGAAATAAAAAGTTTGAAGACTTCAGCCTCAGCCTGAATCACCCAGCAGTGCAGAGCCTGGGCTGCTTTGAAGGGTTGGGATGTCCCAGCTCCTTTTGCCCCTCTCAGCCCCTCCCTGTCCCTCACAGGTGATGGACACTGTCCCTCCCTGTCCCTCCCTGTCCCTCCCTGTCCCTCCAGGACAATCATGGGCACAGCAGTGACACAGGGTGAGCTGAACCATCCTCTCCACCCTTCACAGAAGCGTCCTTTTCAGTCAGAAAATGTTCTGATTTTCAGCTCTCTCCCTCAGTCATACTGATCTTGTAAACCATTCTCTCTGCAATCTCCCTCCCATTTAGGAATTCAGGCGGCAGAACAGTGGTAAGTTCATAAGTAGCTTCAAAGTCCCTAAGTTTCTGCAAATCTAATGGTTGTGTTCAAAGAAAACAGATCTCCACTTGGTCTCTTTTAGATCATCACAGTCCTTCAGCTTGTAGGCTTCCAAATGTCAGGAGGGGGAAAACTGTCTGCAGAAAAAGGCAAAAAAAGGGCCAAAAAGACCCCAGAAGACAAATGCATGCCTGTAAGAACAAAGATGAATTAAGACACACTTTTCTTTCCTAGGCTGCTTTGATAGGTGCTGTAAAATTGAGCACAACCAATAATCAGATAATTACAATTACTGTGCTTTAGGTGCCTGCTCCTGTCCTTTCTCTCTCAGCACTGAGCTGAGCAAGTCAGACCAGCAGCCAGACAGGCACCGAGACTTAACTGAGCTGAAAATGGCACTAAAACCTCTTTAAACTCTCTTTTAACTCCCACCAGCAATCTCAGGGATTTATTTACACTCCATCAGCTGTACTCCAAGTCAGATTGGCAGTGGCCTGCTTGTTTCAGGTCTGAGGAGCCAAAGTCCTAAATCACAAAGGAAACTGTGCTTTCTGATGTGTCACTTGGGTGTCTGCAATCAGCAAAGCCCAGCACAGAAACCAAACACCCTCAGAGTGACCCACAGAAAGAGTCAGAAGGAATATGGGAATTGATGAACATGGGTAGTAAGCTTCTCATCACACACCCACAAAGAAAAAGATTTCAGAAGACTGAAGGGTTAAGCCAATGCAATGGAAAATAAAGATGTTGGTATTGGAATGCACAGCACTTAATGCATTTTTCTTTTTAACAGTCTGAAGACTGCAAGCCCAAAGCAGACACTGAATTGATTTACATTTTATTAGATTCTGGTTTCCTGCATTTAGAAATAAGAGATGTTTGGATTCAATTATTTCTTTAAAGTATGCACACACCCACTCAATAGATTCCACATTTGCATTCACAGAAAGAGAATTACTTACCTACTCTCCTGAAAAAATACTACTTAAAATTGATAAGCAACAGAAAGAGGAGCAGGAAAAGCACAAATATTAACATTGCAGAGTGGACCCAGAGCTCTCCTGCATGCCCAGCCTGTGTCACACAAATGTTTTAATTGCACTTTGGGGAGCCTCTCTGAGCTACCCAGCAGTGAGGGAAGGGACCTCTGTCACCTGTTCTTCCACCTCTGTCCCCCTGGGCCACCAAATGTCCATGTGGAGACCTGGCCCGAGCATGGCCACGCTGTCCCCTCACTCCTGTGAGGCACCATGAAGGGCAGGAGAAGTCACCTCTGCCATCTGGGTTTCTCTGTGACCTCTCAATAGAAACACTGAGATTTTTTTCCCCATTCCTTCATGCATTATTCAGAGATCTCAGCTTTTTCTTGTGTTCACAGAGACCGTTCAGGCCCTACCTACACAGTTTGATTGAAACAATCAAACTCCACTCTCCTGCAGAGGTTTTTCTCTGCCTTTCTCACCTACAGAAGAGAAAGTTCTGGGCCAGTCAAGACCATCAAATTGCCAGAAGGAATCTTTACACCTTTTTGTTGCTGAAAAATGCAGATCCTCTTAATTAGGCTGCATAACTCCAGCAGGTTGATCATGAGTGCTTATGCTCACTTCATGAGGCAGCTGAACCAGAGCAGGGACACCAGCTCCTGAGCAATATGCATTATTTCTAGGATAAGCATTTGTGATGCTTATTTAAGTGGAATAAGGAATATTCATGCATGTATGTCCACAGCAGCTTGTAAGGGTTCATGCATGAAGAAATGCTGCTCTCAAGGGGCTGCAGCACACAGGGCCTGTTTATCTAAGTACTGGAAATGGGTAAGTTTGAAACAGAATGGAACAAAAAGCAGGAAGGAGGGAGGTCAATAGCCAAGCTACCCAGTAGGAATGTAAAAGCTGAATTTTAATACCTCTGATGAATTAGTGGTGCTTCCAAACTGTGTGAAATCCAATTAGCCTCTGGGAGAAAGGTTAGTTTGTTATCCCATTGCCTATACATATGGAGGAGACTGTGAAACAGATATTCAGGCTGTTGATTCTTTTTAAGCAGAAGAAAGGCTTGCTCTTGCATTCATGAGGGTATTACTCTGAGATAAACGTGCTGTGAAGTTTGGGGGAACAAAGAGCACAGCCATGCACACCAATATATAAAACATTACCATTTCTCCATTGGAAAACCATAAAATGAGGAATTCTGGGGGACAGATTGACTTTGAAAGGAGAGATTGCCAGCACAAATAGCCCCAGAACAGGTAGCATGTAGCAATTCAGAAAACTGCATCCTAATCAGCATCCCAGCATCACTCTTGAGAGGAAACTGTAGTTTTGGATGGCAGAAGAGCAGCAGAGACTTTGGAAGTAGCACAACTACATGGCCAAGGTCAAGCAAGACTAATAGAAATGGGAGTCTTGAAAGTAAGGACACAGGGAGGCTGTAAAGGTGAGGCTGGAATACCCATTAATAGGATTTCCAACTCCAAAAACCCCTAAAATCTATAGCTGTTGCTGTCCTGTTGTGCACAGTTCCTTTCATAAAAAGGAAAGGCTGTTGTTCAGCTTTGTGCAGGTCTCTCTTGAATCAGGTACTGACAGCAATGAGGAGATTTTGGGAAATAAATCCTCACCCTGCTTTCAACACAAACACAGCACTCTGTGCCAGCATGGAGTGGTTTGGGACAAAACTGATGTATCCATGCATTTCCATTTCCAGAGGGAAATCCACTGTCTTTCAACCCGCCCTTCTTCCCAACTGCTGCCCAGCACACAGCCATGGGAGGACAGGGCAGCATCCCAGTGCAAACAAAGGTCTGGGAAGATGGGGATTACACAAAATAGCTGTATTTCTTCCTACACCCTCTGTGATGTGGTGTAAAGAGACGTGAGAGAAAATTCTGTCCTCAGTAGTCACCCAGAGTGACAAAGGAAATGACATCAAATATGACTGATGGGTTTCCCTGTAACACGTGGATGTGTTTTACTTACTGAGGCAGCCCCTCTGAGAAATGGAGTTATTTCAGGTTGTCCCACGTCCTGCTGACATCAGTGACTTCCTTCCAAAATAGGTGCTGGGCAGAAATGAGAGTCAGACTTGCTGTTTTTATCAGTGCATCGGGATAGTTTGGGGATGTTTCAGTTCAAGCCAAGCTCCAGCATTCCTCTGGAGGAGCAAATTCTGCACTGGCTGTGCTTCTCCTGGCACAGCAGCACACTGACACACTTCCTGAGGGACACCCTCGTCCTCCTTGGCACTTGTAGAGAGAATATGTTGGGTAGGATTGAGTAAGTCACAAAACCCTCATAAATCTCCTCAAAAAGACACAACAGCCTGGCCTTGTTTGGCCTACGTCGCCTTCTTTTCAAGAGTGGCAATAAAAAATAAAAAAAAAACAACAAAACAAAATAAATCAAGAGAGTAACAGGATAAATGCTTTCCCTCTATCTTATTTGGCATTTTGGCAAATATTTTTGGACTAATGTGTGCCATCCTGGGTTTCTCAGCCCAGGGCAGGCACAGGTACAGGGTGTGTGCCCCAATCCTTTGGGATGTCAGGGGCCTGGGCACAGGTACAGGGTTTGCCCCTCTGTTTTCTACATCTGTACAATCCTACACATGTCCCCATCGAGGCGCATGTTGAGGAGTTGATATTT
>NW_005054314.1:9092755-9095082 GCF_000277835.1 Geospiza fortis
AGGAAAACAATATTATCTCATTTGCTTCTCCTGTGTTGTGCTCATGGGGAATGTGTTTGGAGATTGTTTACCCACAGGTGATTGTTCCATTGGATTCTGCTGTGAGTTGTTTTCACTCTTTGGCCAATCAGGGCCAAGCTGTGTCAGGACTCTGGAAAGAGTCCCGAGTTTTCATTATTATCTTTTTAGCATTCTGTAAGTGTCCTTTCTGTATTCTTTAGTATAGGATAGTATTCTTTAATATAATATAGTATAATAAAGTAATAAATCAGCCTTCTGAGAACATGGAGTCAGATGCATCATTCCTGCCTTGGTCAGGGGTGCCCTGCAAATACAATACTAAGTAAATCTTCCTAATACATCTCCAAACCTGGTGAGGGACAAATGTCCCATTCTCCAGCAGTATAAATTCATTTACAGCCTGTAGAATGAAGTCAGCCAAATTCTTGAATTAAGGGAAGATGCAACTGGTCTGTGTCTAATTAATGCTGGCTTTGCATTTCATCTCACTCAAAACATCAGTGCTGTTGCTCAATTCCTTAAATATTCTGTAAAAGCTCCTAGAGGCATTTTGACTCGTTAAATTTCAATGTTTGCCAGGATCTTTATCACAGTGTTAATTCTGGAGATTAATGGGAATTAAAAATGGCGGCTTTTAAAAATTAAATTGTAACAGATGCTACATGAAATCTAAAGGAAAGTAACAATTGTTATCAAGCTGTTCTTCCAGGGAGCTAAATTTTCTTCCTTAATTACAAGTCTGAACCTGTTCTTTGTGTTTTGGGTGATATCCTGAATTTACAGCTAATGCATATCCCTTCCCTATCAGAAGAGTTTTGTTTTCACCCTAATTTCTGTTAATCTTTGAATAAAGCTATTATTTTTTTTTTCTCTAATTAACAGGTCTTTTCAACTCAGCTGACAGAGAACAGACTAGTGGAAAATTCAGCTTCATGTCTTGAGCTAAACCATATTAGGGTAGAAATTAACAGTGTTAAGCAGGCTGGGAGATAAAAATACTTTGTATAGCAGATGTAGAGAGGCTGCTGAAATGGATGTCCCAAAGCCTTTCACGTGAAAATACCTTTTTTTTCCCCTTTTTTTTGCAATGTATTTCATCCCTTCCACACCTGCAGGACCAGTGACAGGTTCTAGCTTAGTGCACAGCAATGTTAGTGGAATAATTGATGCAGGAATAGTGAAATAGATGATGTGTAAAATGGCAGGCTGCATAATTGTCTGGAGTGAGTTCAAGTATTTCTGCAGTGAGAAATTGTCCTGTTTTACACTCTCATCACGTCTCCTCGCTGCTGCGTGGCAAGCAGATTTCATTTGGAGATGATGCCAAGATGCAGTTGATTTACTGGAGGGATTCCAGAAGGCAGGAGGTCAAAACCTTCCAACCCCAACGAAACAGCACCTGGGAGAGGCATTACAGGGCTCACACTGCTTTGGGGAGCAACCACTCAAATTACAGCTCAGTAATAAACACACAGAGCTCATCAGGGTGGAGCTGTGCCACTGAGCAGTGGCAGAAGAGCACCCGATCAGAGAAACAAAAATATGACTGTAATATTTGACCTTTCTTTTGGCAATGTAAAATATTATGTGATGGAAGAAAAGGGGGAATGGAAAGAACATGAGTTTTTAAAATTATGATGCAATTAATTTCTGCTCCTGTGAAACATGCAAGAGCCATTACATTTGCATGGCATTTCTCATCAAATCAGTTGTAGACTACTGAAGCAATTAGAAACTAATTGCTATGAGATTCCCCCAAGAGATATATGATGGAAACAGGAGGTGGCCAGAGACTTACAAGCAGAAGTGTGTCTGTTTCTTTGCCAATCTCTAGGAAACAGCACATTCCACCCCTGGAATGGTGCAGAGGTGGCTGCAGGGCTCCCAGATCAGCCTGCTGCAGATGGCTGCACTCCCTGACATTCCCTTTGTGCACTCTCTGGGATAATTGGGTGTTGCTTTGCTTGTTCGAACCACAGGAATGATGCATCAGGATTTTTAACTCCTCTGTCCCTTACTGCATGAATTCATCAGCTCCTCACCCACCCTTCCCTCTCCGGCTCTTCCCAGCCCTCACCCCTAGAGACTGAGTGTCATTTCCATGGGAAATGGATCCTTTCTGCTGGTGTGCAGCACACCAGCCTGGCATCTGCCCCACAGTGCTTCCCTGTCCTGCCTCAGGCGTGGGCTGAGCTGGCATCCCCCCTGGCACTCTGCTGTGCGGCAGGCATGAACACAGGGAGCACCTCACAGTGCTCTTCACCTGGCCTGGGGTGGCAGATTCTTTCCTCCCCTGACCCTTCCTG
>NW_005054314.1:9095843-9103153 GCF_000277835.1 Geospiza fortis
CCTGCTGATCCTTGATGTCAGGGAAGATGAAACAGGAAAGCCTTGTAAATATGATTGTCTGGCAAAAGATTTTGAGAATATGGAAACTCTCAGCGAGATTGAAATGAAAGCAAGCTTTGAGATACCTCAGTTACTGAACAACTGGAAAACAATGGTGTGACCAGCTGAAGGTGATCCCCTTTTGATGGAACAACACCCTCTGCTTGCAGACAGGCCCAAGGGTCAGAGCAGACCCCGCCAGCTTGGCAGAAGGGGTCCAAAGAGGAGTTTTTAGGGTTTAAAATATAACACAGTATGGTAATGTAGTGATTCTTATAGGCTGTATGTAAATGCTATAGGATTTGTATCTTGTACTAGATTGGTTAGTGAGAATTAGAATATTCAACACAGAAGAACATTTATTGTATTGGAATGGGAACCTCACTCTCTTACCTTTTTTACTCTCTTACCATTTTACGCTCTTACCCTCTTACTCTCTTATCCTTTTGCTCTCTCACCCTCTCATCCTCTCTCCCCCTCTCTTCTCTCAGCCTGCTCTGAGCTGTGGCTGGCAGCTCCCAGCAGGGCCCTGCACCCAGGCCCTTTGCAATAACCCACAAGTTCCAGACCTGGCTGCAGAGATCTTTGTCCATCCTAACCATCCTACCCCCCGACGCTCCTACACCTCACCTCTGCACAAAAGAGTTTCTTGTTCCTTGGCAGGTTTTGAGTCAGTTTCTGATCTCAATTATGTGCCCAGCAGCCCTGGGTCAAAGAATTCTGAATCTTCTTCGGGACTGTGATCAGTAACTCTGCAACTACAGTTGAACAAAAGGATTTTAAATAACCCTTTGTTAGGTTCAGCAAAGCTGACACATTAATAATACCCATTTAAAGATGCAGGTGTTATTGTGGAGTTTTTTGTTTGTTTCAGGGTTTAATTTTGTTGTGGATGCCAAGAAAGAAGCAAGGTTTGTTGTCTGCTCACAATGGGAATATTACTCATACATAAATGGATATGTAGGCATTGCACAGAGGCTGAGGATGCAGTCGTGAGCAGGAATGTAAATAGAAGGGCCAAGGCCACGCTGACACATGAGCCTCTTGGTGCAAATCCACGGGAGAATTCCACAGAGCATCACTCGGGCTTTGCTCCCTGATTATACTGACAGCACTTCTGAAACTTTGTATTTTTAGTTTTTCCCCCTCAAATGTTTTACAGCCTTCCTGTGCTGCCATCTTCCATCTCAGAGGCAGATCATTTCTGACAGGTAATCCAGCAGCATCAGCCTCTCCCTCCCCTCAGTGGTGTGTGCTTTCCATTTGCTCCTGCCTTCCCATAAACATCCAGCACAGACAGCCAGGGCTGAGCTTTTTTAAGAAACACTGAATGTCTGCAATTCCAGTTGGGCTCAAGAAGTGCAGAAACACATTCAGCATTTCTGTGGCTTGGGATAGCAGGGATAATTGGAGAGAGGTAGTTGTAACAAAACCAGTGTTGTGCTTTCCCTGGTGTCTCTGAAGAAATCTGGTTCTGAACATACATTTCCATCTGGAATTTGGTGCTGGAGTTCACTGAAATGTCACTGTGCTAAAACAACTTTCTCTAATTTCCCCCTGTGTGCCCAGGCAGTGCAACGTCTGTAACCAAATAAGGCAACACACCAGCATCCTTATGAAAGAATTAGGGACTCATGCCCTGACAATTAACATGCTGGTGCAGTCAATTCCTGGAACATCAACTCAGCCATGATACTTGCACACTACAGCAGCTTAACAAGCATTTTGCTGTTGCTGTCTTGAACTCAAACATGCCAAAGTAATTTTAAAAACCTGACACTCTTCTCCCTTTGTAGTCCAGGCTAAATATTTTGTTTCTTTCCCCCAGAGAATGCATGATCTACACCATTGTCTTGTTTTAGTTCCAAGGCAGCCTTCTTAGACAAAAGAAAAATACTGGCTGCCTAGAAAATCAGCCTTAGATAATGAATGGTACATTCTCTTTGCAACTCCTTTTCATATCTTTTTAACAGCAAGGCAAGTATTAAATTCATTTATCCTAGCTGACTTATATTTCAGTTTTTACTGAGAACTCTGCTGTCCCATTCCTCTGGTTCTCTGATCTGGTCTCATAGATGCACCCATTGTCCCTGGGTGTGTTTGATTAAGTCACAGTTTTATTCAGCTGGGTTCTGACCATGTGTGCAAAGCAAACTCTCCTGGTTACTCAGTGAGATGCTGTTTTGCACCCAGATCTCCTTCACTGGGAGACTGCATAAATATATCATTTACTTATAGTGTATAAATACATTATGTGTAAATATACATTTATTTAAGGACCATCAGGTGGTCATAGAACTAAGCATTATATCACAATAACATACTGACTCATAACAAAAGAGTGCTATTCTGGCTACTGCATGTAAGATTTAGGCCAGTGAGTGGCAGGAAAAAGTTCCCAGTCTTTTCCAGAACAGATTTTTTTTCTTCAGGATGCAAATGGAAATCTGGGAAGTCTTATTTTAGGATGAGACTTTGCCTTTCTAATGCCATTTAAAGAGCCCATTTAATCCCATTTCAACTCACCTATATTGAATTAGAAATAAAACGTCACTTTTGTAAGGTCTGCCACTGTGCTCCAGCCATCCACTCCAATTCTGCATTAAAGGACATCTCTGAGGAGCCCTGGGGTGCTTTTTTTCCCATCCTTTGCAGCTCCTCTAATGCTGATGAGGGACGTCCCAGAATTTGGGGGAATTTTGGGCTTACCCTGGTGAGCAGCACACCCAGAGAGAAAATCTGAGCCCTTGAGATCAAGGCTTGAGAGCTGCTCCTGGAGCTGTGTGTGGGGCAGAATTGGAACCATGTGAAACAGGTGCTTTGAAACAAAAAATGGGACACAAACTGCAGCTCTGTCCCATCTGGAGGTGCCTTGGGTACCTGTGAAAAATTGTGCCATTCAATGTGAAATTTCCTTGAACTAGATTTCATTTTGAATGTGCTGATGACAACTTAGTTTGCTTTTGTTTTGTTTTGTTTTGTTTTGTTTTCAGCAGGTAGCATCACAGCACCACACAAGGAAAGGGATCCCATTTGAATTGTGTACATATTCATCATGTTGTAATTTCCCACTCACGCTTACAGCCCCTAATAAGATGATGTTGCTCTCTTGTTTGTGTACACAGCCTAGCCTGCTGTTTGGGGGTTAATGAATGATAGCAAGTGAAAGCATGGAAATAAAATTAGCAATGCCCAGAGCAACCCACTTTATCAAACTCACCAGTTTATAGGATTAGCAATGGATTCTGTGCAAATCTCTGCTATGGGTATTACAGGGCAAGGTTTATGCCAATTAGCAGAAACAGTGCAGATTATTTGGGAAGAGCATTGACAAGAGTCAAAAACTCCCTCTACTTTCAAACTGTTGTTGGGACATCCATTTGAAGCATTCAACTCCACTTACAAGGTTATTTTTACTCAACTCCCAAGTGCTGTTTGATTTCTTACATGTATCCACAGCATTGTTTCCTGAGGCAGTGAAGAAGGCTGAATTGTTCCTTTCCTAAGATAAATCTTGCACTCTCAAACTTCCCTGGGTTCAGGCCAGGCTGCCCTCAGCAGAGCCCCGTGTGTGTCACATTCTGCGCTCCCCTGCAGCAGATGTGATTCCAACCTCACAGACCCCACTGGGGAAATTCCCTGCTGAATTCCAGAGGGATCAGGCCCAAATCCCCGTGGCAATCAAGGGAAAGAATTCCAGAAATGGGTTGGTAGGTGCCACTTGAGCAGCAGCAGAGGAACATTGCTGATGGAACACAGCTCCTAAAACCTGCAGCTCTCCTGTGGGCATCAGGATGGCAAATCCACATACAGATTTCATTGATAATCAGATTAGAAAAGAAAAACTTCGTGGAAAGTGGGCTTTTCCCACATACTCAAACCTACAAGTCAGGGACAAGCCTGAAGCTGGTGGCATTCAAGATAAAACATCCCTTGGAAAGCCAAGTTTTTGGGGGAGGGCCATTTGTTCTGCTTCTCTACAACCAAGTTTTAATAAATTAATGAACTTCCAAGACAGCAACCTCTCATCTCTGCACAGTGGATGATTTGGAGCCCCGGGGGATGTGTGAGCTGGTCCCACTCTGAAGGGACAAAGATGCTGAGTTTGGTCTAATTCCACACACACACACACGTGCCACAGATCCACTAATGGGTTTTTGCTCTGAAACAGTTGATAATCTCCCAGCCAGTTTATCCTGAAGAAAAGCTGGTTAATAGAACTAGGTATTTACAACTGTGACAATTACATTGAAGCAATTTGTGTGCAGACATAATTATGTTTCTAATGAAGATTAACTTAAATTAAATGCTTTTAACTACAATTTGCACTGCCTTTGGCTATTGTGCAGACCGTATTCTGACACTCACGCCTCACCAGGCACAAGATTTATACTTTGCTGTGTCAAAGCTGACCATAATTACTGGCTGGATATTTGCTGTCAGGTGCTGCTGACGTTGCAAAAGGGCTCAGTGCTGGAAACCACAGTGTGGAAGGATCAGAGATTGAACCTTTCAAGAGCTATTTGCTCAAACTCCTTTGATAACACCCTGTCTGCCCTTGTGACTGCAATTCTTCTACCTGTCTGCCCCAGCTGTCTCCAGAAGGAGAGGGAATTTTGCTTTTTATTTCCACAGGAGCATGTGGAAGCCTCTGTATCTGTATTATTTGCTGGAGTCCCTTCTTCATGATAACTATGTGAGCCCAGTTTACATATTAGATCCAAATTTGAAAAAAAAATTAATTCCAAAGGGTCCTTAGGGGCAGCATCTTCATTATTCAGAAAATCTTGGCATGTAAACTCCACCTACCAGCATTCAAAAGGAATGAGTGATCAAAGCCAGATTACAGATTCATTAGTGATTAATCTGTTCAGGAAAACCTTCCCTGGTGCTTTGCAGGAATACGATAGGAATATGATTAATAGTAATAGTTACAATAGGATCACAGCCAAAGCCATAAACAGCTACTGAGAAACACAACCACAGGAGCCTTGGAGTTTCCTTCCTGAAGAGATTTGTTTGGTGGAGATGTACTCAGAGCTCTGGGTCCTTCCACAGTGACTGGAGCCCTTTACAAGCCCTGGGAAGAGTTGGTAATAAGAGACCTTAGAGGTCACAGTCTCAACCTCCACCAAGGCAAATACAGGCTGCATATTAGGAAAAAGTTTTTTACAGAAAGGTGATAAAGTTCTGCAGTGGCTGCCGGGGAGGTGGTGGAGTCACCATCCATGGGTGTGTTTAACAAAGCCTGGATGTGGCACTGGGGGCCAGGGTGGAGTTGAGGTGTCAGGGAACAGGTTGGACTTGATGATCTTGAAGGTCTCTTCCAACCTGGTGATCCTGTGAATTCTGTGATTCTGTGACCTCAGTGGCATTTCACTGCCAGAATTGCAGTGCTTTGCCCCCTTTATGCCCTGTCCAACTCTCATGTCTTCAGGAAAATTGAAGATGACATAAAGCAGGGCAGAGCTTAGCCCAGGGCTTCCCCTCTTGGGGTTTGCCTCGTTCTTCCTCTCCATGTGTTGGAGTGGGAATGAGTTACAGAAAATATTTCATCTCTCCCTTCTTTCTGTAAGGACTGTCACAAAAACAGCTCTCACTGTGGGCACACATGCGACATTTCACTCCCAGCACTGCCCTGTGGCTTGGAGCCTGCATCAGCACACTGTCCTTCCCCAGGGGGCTGGGACAGCCCCTGCCTGCCCTCCTTGGGAAGGGGAAACCAGGAGAGGCTAAATCCCCCTTTAAAGCACAGTCTCAGCATAGAGAAGGAGCATTTTGTGCAGTAAGAAACATAAAAAATCTACAGCAAAAGTTACAGCCTGATTTGCCTCACAGGAAAGAATCACAGAATGGTTTATGTTGGGAAGGAGCCTTTAGATCACTGAGTCCAGCACTAACCCAGCCCTGCCAAGGCCACCACTCAGCTGAGAATAATGTTCATCCCACTCAGCATTCATTCCAATACATATTTCATCATATTGATGCATATTTTATTGCACTGTTTGTACCAATTCCTCCAGCATTTTGCTTTTGCAATGGTGCCTAATAACCCATGATTGCATGGAGCCCTGCGACTGCTGGGATTCCCTCCTGTCCCAAGGAGGGAATGATCCTTCCAGGCTCCTGTTTTCCCTGTGTATTGCTCCCTCCCTGGGTTTCTCAGCCCATGATTTTCCATCACAAGAATGATCCCATTCCCAGCTCCACTCAGCCCATTCCTGCAAATTTCCACCCTCCAGCTTTTTAGATACAACATCCATGGCTACTCCACCCACATAAACCAAAAAGAATTGGAATTTTTACTTTCACCCACATTCACCCTGACTGGACTAAGTTTTATTCATAGAAATACAGATTGTTATTTGGTAAAATACTAAGAAAATGCATATTTGCACAAAAGATAAGCCAATGCTCACCATATTTTTTTATTGTTTTCTGAGTCAGGAGTCTGGCTTGTGGATGGTCAGTGCAGTGCACCACACTCTGCAAGATCAGGCAATGGAAGCCACAAACATTTGTGCAGCACATTATTTCCAACAGGTTATTTCACCCACCAAAGGAGTCTCCCAGCTTTTAAG
The DNA here is from genome assembly GCF_000277835.1 of Geospiza fortis. Lineage (NCBI taxonomy): Eukaryota > Metazoa > Chordata > Aves > Passeriformes > Thraupidae > Geospiza > Geospiza fortis. The sequence goes on from NW_005054314.1 coordinate 9,102,464, forward strand.
AACTCAGCAAGAAGGATGTAGAGCAGCCTCATGATTCAGTTCACTCCACAGCCCAAGCTAATCCTATAAAGAGCCACCTAAAAATGCATAAAAGATCATGTCTGCAGAGCCGTACATGTCTGCTTATGTTTATATATTTGATGTATATTTATGTCCTTATGTGCAAGCACAGAAAGATGATTTCACATCTTGAAAGAACACGCAATATAATATTTTACAATATCCCAGAGGAAATGAGGACGTGGTTTCACCATCAGGTCCTCAAGGACAAAATGTCAAAGCAACTGTTGAAGGTCCTACATCAAATTAGTTCCTATAAAGAAATAGATTCCTGTCTACAGAAATCACTGTTGGTATAATGACCCATGTTAGAACTTGTGCATTTGAATAAAGCTCCATGAATGTATCAAAATAATTTAAGTAAATCCACTTGCAGAGTGATGTCTTTTTAATCAAATGCCATGTGTGTTTTTGCACTCAAATTTAACACATGAATTTTAGGCCGTTTCCCTAAGAGAAATCGAATAAACAAATTTCATATGTATTTATTTCTAGCAGTACAAAATACATCCCCTTCCCAACACACATCAGAGCAGGTTTACAGAAACTAATTAAAGAAACATACACATACACATGCATATATGTGTATGTGTGTGTGTGTGTATATATATATGTATATATATGATAATT
>NW_005054314.1:9103298-9118965 GCF_000277835.1 Geospiza fortis
CAATAAAATTATTTCTACTATTTCATTTTTATTCAATAATTTAATTATTTCACTTAATTATTTAATTATTTAATTTTTCTTATTATTTCATTTATTGTTATTATTTGTATATTATAAAAGATATTAATTTCAAAATTTTTATATATAAATGTAAAAATTACCATCTTTGTGGACACCCAATGATGCCCAGGGAAACACAAGAGTGAGGAGCACCACCGATAATTTTTCAATGTGTTTCAGGCCACTGGGAAAGCAGTGTCCAAGCGTGAGGGCCTTCAAGGTAAAGCTACCCCTGAGGTACTGGATTTTGGATTTGGGAAATCCTCAGAGCCCCCACTTTGCTGGTGCCTCAACACTCAAGGTAAGAGAAGCCCTCTCAGGAGCTCATGCCCCAAACTATCTGCAGTTCTGAAAATCTAAATCAATACCCTGATTTTGTGACAGAGGAGCAGGGAAAGAAAAAGAGAAGGAAAAAAGTGTTTTAGCAAATGACAGGCTTGCAGGTTTTTCCCCCCTCTTGATGTTCTCTGGGAGGAAGAGCAGAGAACAAAGCCCAGCCTGGCAGGTTCCAAAGGGCTGGATTAGCATCCTGAGACCCAGCTCCCAGGAGCAGATGGGCACAGGAGGCCCCTGGGACAGGATCTCACAGACACAAAGCCTGGGACAAGCCTGGAGAACAGGTCAGGATCCCTGCCATGGCTGCAGCCAGAATCTGTCTGGGCAGGTTCAAAGTTTGCTCTTGGGCCAGTAAAGCACAGGCACTGAACTGGCTGAATTTAGCTAAATTCAGTCATTCTGCTCTCTCTCTCTGAGGGTGAGATAACCCAGCTGGTTCCTGCCATCCCCTGTCACCAAAGGGGTGTTGGGGACAGCCAAAGGTGACACAGAGACTCCATCCTCAGAAGGCACCAAAAGACACTTTGTTATTAGAAATTCGCAGTTCTTCTAGAAATGATGGTGCACCCAAGACCTGATAGGTCTTTAGGAATCTTCTCTCACCTATTGGTGAACTATGAATAGCACACTCTGGAGAACCATAACTACAAACAGTGGTTTCAGAAAGAGAGATAATAATTGTTGGAATTCTTTCCTCTAAGTTTCCAACAGTTTCTACACAGCTTCCCAGGATTTTCCTGGGAGAACCATGTCTCTCTCTGCTCAGAGGATATGCAATTACTGCAATCCCCCATCTACACAGCATAAGGACCACTGGCACAAACCAACCCCAGAGATGTGTCCTGACAATGCAAAGAACTGCCCCAGTGTCACCCCTGCAGGTGACAGGCAATGCCACCAGCCTGAGGTGGCCTTTGCTAGATGTTTACCCAGTTTTTGAGAAATTCCCCAGCCAATGCTTTCAAGGTGGTTTTGAACAGTCAATTGTAGCTCTCCCCTTTGCCTGCAGCTGGTGCATGGGGGATAGGCACACCCACCCAATGTTTCTGTGGTGGGGGCAGGAGGGCAGGATTGCTCTGGTGGAGGGCGGGATTCCCTTCCTGCACCCAGGATCAGCAGGGCAGGACATTCCCTGTGCATCCAGAACAGGTAAAGCCATTTATCCAACCAGCAAAGCAGCTTGAAAAGATCTTCTACTAAACAGAACTTCAGTGTTTGCCAAGGATGCTGGAAAAGCATTGCTGACTCTATTTTAGCTAATTCTCTTTCTTCTGCTCTTTTAAATCATTCCCTGTGGCAGAAAAATGATAAAGAGGCTCTTCTACCAGCCACAGATGGGGCAAGTAATGATCCCAAGCTTCAGGTCACCAGCCTGTTTGTTGCCCTCGCATTTCATCCTGTACTCTCCATGCACACCTCCCCCACAAGGAATCCTTTGTTCATTTTGGAGCTGTGAAAAAAATCAAGTTATTTCAGCTGCTCACACCTACAGGCCCCATTTCCACCTGGCGGTCCTCCAGGGATAAGTGGAGATTAATTGTGCTCTCCCCCATGTCCTTACTTTGATAAATGGAATTTGCCTACGTGCTTTGTCCACGAAGAGCAATTTCGAACAGGTATGGAGTGCACACAGTGCAGCAGTTCAGCACAATGCAGCTGGGAGCCTGGTTAATTGACAAGGAAAAATAGAAATAAACCTTCCAAGGACTGTAGGGAACCTTAGTGGGGGAAGTGAGAGAGGTGTGGAAAGGAACACTGAGCTGGGCAGGGGAGGAGGGAAATGCTGAAACCTCTCCACTGTGGTACCTCCTGGCTGACCTGGACCAGCCAAGAGGGCTGAAGGTGTAAAATAAAAAGAGATGAGTGAGGGAAGGGGTCTTGGCTGCTTTTAGGACCAGTGTGACATCTCCTACACACATCTCAATGTAGCACGGGCTTCATTTGTAGCACACCTGAGCTGCGCTGTCCTTCCTGAGGATGCAGCATCACCTCCCACATCCAACACCAAATGTACTTGATTTCCCTGGGTTTTGGTCTGACTCACCCTTGAATAATGTAATCAAGCATGAGGTGCCTGGAGTGTTCTTATGCTTGACTAACTGCTTGTTTTGGAAGATGCTCTTTTCCCCCCAAATTAAAAGGTGTGCTCAGCCAAAGTAATCCTGTTTTGTTGAGGCATAAATCCATTTATGCAAGTTACCAAAGTTACCACTGAGCTTTTGAGGGCTGGAAAACTTAAAGAGTGTCCTATATTGAACTGAATCACAAGTACTTCTCCATTTCATCAATATTCCCTGAACTTCCCACTCTGAATTCCTGCAGGAGCAAGTGCCTTTCCCTATCAGAGTCCTTGCATTAAAATTTTTAATCTTTCATGCCGCCTGCTGGGACCGTCTGAAAAAGGAGCCCAGAATAACCACAGTGATCACAACAATTCTAAACTTTGAACTTAAATTCATCCATTTGGCACCTGTGATTACTGAATTTGAGCCCAATTTGACACCACCCTTCTTTTGAGGCAGATTTGCTCCAACATTTCTTTTGCCATGTGCCAGTTCAATTACAAATACTCTGTCTCCACACTGCTGCCTTCCAGATGCACTGAACTTCCCTCCTGCAGACTGCAAGAAAATGACCTGGCTCCCTTTCCACTGCTTTCTTTTTATTCCATTACATCAGGCAAATAAACAAGACTAATTTGCACTAACTTAAAATTTCCTGCACTAATTTTTCCCTCTGAACAGATACCAAAAAAACCCAAAGCATCCAAGCCCCATGCATTGGTAACCTGTATACTAAAATATCCATATTCTTTCTTATTCTAGGGAGAAAGAGAAGATAGCAAGCAAGAGGAATTATTATAACGTCTCCCCAGGAGGTAAATGTTGGTTCTTTCATATAACTGAATTTTATTACTGGTGTTCAAGGACCAAATCGTGTTTGAGCTTAATTTTCAGACCACCTATTTTATATAAATGCTGGAATAAAATGGAGAAGAATCTGGTCAGATTCACTATAGTAGGTTAAGAAGGCACTGGATACTTGCCTCCTACAGGTTTTGGGGGTGTTTTTTTTTTGTTTGGTGACTTCCAAGATCTGGTCTCTTGGTTGTAATTCATCCAGTGACAACTTTTAGAGTAGCACTGATCCACAGATGGAGATGCCAAGCAAATGGCTCTGCTCAGTGTCCTTCTCCCCAGTGACAGACCCCTGACAGAACCAGTGCTTACCTTTACCCAAGGCCCTTCAGACTTGAGATCTGCCCCAGCAAGCAAATGCAGGTGACCTCTTTGATAAGGCTGAAATAATCATCAGCCTGAATACCTCTTATAAGCAAGGAAATGAACTTTGGCACCTCCTGATGCCCCTCCTGAGCTCCACAAGAAGATGAACATTTCCAGTCTAGTGCACCAGCCATGCTGGATTTAGAGCATTTGGCCTCCTACAACAATTTTATTTCTTTTTGCAGGAAGGAGGCAGCACATCCCACGGGCACCCTCCCATTCACCTGTGCAGACACATGTTTGAATTCTCTGCCCACTGGGCTGTGCAGAAATGTCTCTTTCCTCACCTCCATGGGCACGTGTGGAAGTGCTGCTGACCTGCCAGCCACCCGCACTGATGGGAATTGCTGCAGCACCTGGGCCTTGACCCGGGTGAACCAGGGCTGCCTGTAGGGCAGAGCTACCACAGCAAGGCACAACAGCCCTGTATTTGCCCCACTTCTGATCTGCTCTGGCTTTGGGGACCCCACACCAGCAGAGCTCCCCTCAGACCCCACTGCCAGCAGCGCCAGGCTTTGTTCGGCCATTTACACCAACATAAAGTGAGAGCAGGCTGCAAAGGAAGACAGAAAATCAGGGGCTCTGTGGCCAGCTGGGCAATAAACAAGGACCTCCACTAACAGGATTAAACTCTTGCTAGATTACCAGTGTGTCAAGTTTACAAACAATCAGATTGGGGCCGTGCCCTCAATTTGCAGCGCTTGACACTACAGGGGGCAGCTCTGGGGCAGGCACACCGAGCCTATTGGTGCACACATTTGTAGTTGGAAGTTCAATATAATGCTCTTCCTCCTCTCCAGTCAGACATTTTCCTATTTTCCTATTTTCCTATTTTCCTTTCAGCACATTAAATGTATCCCTACCTCAGTGCCTCTGTCCAGGTTCATTTCCCTGGCCCTTGCTGCTGCACTGACAACTTGTGCCTGCTGAAGTCCAGCACAGTGGGGAAGCCAAGTGCAAGCTGGAGTAAGTGTCTGCTCAGTGAGCAAAAGAAAAATCTGAAAATTACCCCCACAAAAGTGGAGGAGACCTGAACTGGGAGATTGTTTTGTGTTCTGCAGGTAAACAGACAAATGGTTGGATTAATAAAGTCCAGTTCTGCTTACAGATTGTCGGATGAGATTCGAACCCCAGACTGGAACCCCTGACTGTTCCAGTCTGTCTGTTCTGCACATCCCTGTAATTAATGAGCCAGAGCAGCACCTCAGAAGGTGCTTGTCTTACCCTCCTGTGATTCAGCCGAGGGAAAGGGGCCACATCATGGACAGCAGGATCTTGGGTGGCTGACAGTCCAGCTCTGACCCATGCCAGTGGCACAAACAGAATGAAAAGATAATTAGGGAAGCACCTCAGAGGAAAATATCCCTTGGAAGGCAGGCAGGAGAAGGTATTTCTTGGAGCTCTCTCCTGTGCAATGCAGCTCCTCTGCCACAGCCTGAGCAGCTCAGCTTTTCCACAGGGCTGAGGCAATTCCTCAGACAAAGGATGTGCTGGGTTCCATCACTGCTGCTGGGGAAGACGTGTGAGCCCAGCTGCACTGAGATGCTGCATGCTCAGCCCCACTGCCCTCAGCTCCCCTCTGCTCAGAGAAGTCTGCTGCAAGGATGCAGGAATTACCCCGAGCTGCTCAGCTGGGATAAATTAGGAGAGATTTTTCTTCTGCACATTTTTGTTTTTCCTCTGCAGCCATGAAGAGGACAAACGCTGAACCTCCTGCCTGGAGCTGCCTCAGATGATGGCAGGGAGAAAATAGTAAAGGTTGTTTTGTCTGGGGCCTAAGTGGATAAAATGGCAGATTTGCCCTAAGAGAAAACTGGGTAATTTCTGAGACTGGCAGAACAATGCTCCTGCTAACAGTATCATGCTCAAAATCCTCTGTACACCCTTTCCAAATGCATTTTTAAACTGTTAGCACTTAAAAAAGGGACAGAAGCAACACTGCTAGGAAGGACAAGGAAAGCAATATGAACTACATTACTTGGGTTTTAAAAGCAGCTTTAGGAACAGATTATCAGCCAGTGTAAGTCAATAAATCTGCACTGTTTTTAATAGAGTGACCCAGGCTTCTGTGAGTTCTTCCTCTGCAAATAGCACCTCAGACCTTCCTGTTTACAGCGTCTCAAATTCATGCTTTGGGGATATTCCATTGTCAAAAGGGATCTATTTTTCTAACAGTTCTCTTGCAAATACATCCCCAAATGTGACAGCCAGACAACTCCCATACCAGCCCTGCTAATGGATTTCTGCAAAGTCTAGACCTGCATGCACTGTGCTTTGGGAATATGTTTGTTTTGAGTGCTACCAGAAATAGCATCTCCACCACTGTGCCATCAATTACGTGGGTGCTACCCACAAGTAATTCTTCCACAGCTCTCCACTGAGAGCTCAGCATCTTGCTCCCAGCTAAAAGGAAGGAAAGGGATGGAAACCTTGAGTATCATGCCCAGTTACTACAAATACACTGTGGCACTGGGGTGGTTCCCAGGCTGGGGCTGAGGTCCCCACCTGCAAAGTGTCACAGAGCTTCATCTCTCCCTAAGCTTGGATATTTTCCCTCTTACAGGTATTATTTAAAATCTGAAATAAGGCTGAGGCAGCTCCAGCCATGTCCATTCCTGCATTCAAGAAAATGCCCTGTTTTTATGGGAGAACAAGCAGAAAGTGCTGAAACAGCACTGGGCAACAGAGAACAGGCTCTGCTTAGGCACCTTTAGTAGAAGAAAATGCTGATGCAAGGCATCAAGACCAGAAAACATCAGAATTGCTTTAGTCAGGCTGAAAAAATGACATGCAATTATCAAAACCATTAGAAAAGGCTGCATTTGCAGGGACCCACCCAGAGACTGGATTACTGCCCCAGCTGCCTCTGCCTTCCTCAGGGGTTCCCTAAAACCACACAATGAACCCAGCCAGGGCAGGGACATCTGCAGGAGGGGACAGACCTGCACACAGGTCACTAATTCCATGCTAGACACGAGTAAAACAATACAAAATAAAAGCAGCTCTTGGGGATGCTGTGACCTTTGCTGTTACAGATGGGTTTATTCCAAATGACAGAAGCATTTAAATGACCGGGTAATGGTTTCCCCTCCAAAATTGCATTTCTTGCTACATCAGACATTGCTGATTCCTAAATTATAGTTTGCCTTTAAGTAGGTTTTTCCAGTCCTTGCTCCACAGGAGCTGGCTGGGACAGTGATATCATTCCTAAGGAAAAGCCACAAACTTTAAGCGAGCTACAGTCAAATCCAATTCAAAACAACACAAGCATTCAGAGTTACAAAAGAACAAAACTTTCTACAGCCAGCTGGCCTGGGGGGAAAAAAAAACATAAAATCAAGGCTTATTTTGTGCAGCAGCAGATTTGATCAGTGTGCTGGCATTTTGGATGCAAATGCTGCAAGGGAAGAATGGGCTCTGCTGAGAATGGGGATAAAGGGGGGACTGTTGAAGAGCCTCATTCGTGCACTGGTGAAAAGCAAGTCCAGAGTGCAGCATGGAGTAACAACAGGGCAGACAAAGAGCAGCCCAGAGGGGCTGGAGCCACAACAAGAGAGCAGGCAGGGAGTAACAAGCTTCTGCAGTGAGGAATGAAGTGACACAAAAGGCTGGTCTGGGAAAGCTTTGGCAGTGGGAAAAACAGGACACATTTACACAGGTTTCCTTCAAATGGCCAACTAATCACTGCTGCTTGTAATGCTGTGCACACACCATGCTGGGATGCCAGGTGAGATCCCCCCTGCTCAAGGCATGGGGAGGAGAGCAAAGAGCATGGGGGGGTGATGCTCCATAGCAGCACATCCAGGTGATCAGCTGGCACCCAAAATGATCCCCACAACCAGGAGCACAAGGGATGCAAACACGGCCCTTCTGAGGCAGAGAAAAGGAGCCTCTGTGTGAGAGGAAACTTCCCCTCCCTGTTGTGAGGGAAAGCAGAGCATCCTTACTGCAGAGGTGACAACTCAGGAGCAATGCTGGTTTTCCCCTTGTCATGGAAGGCATTGGACCATCAGACTGCGGGCATGGCCTGTGGAAGTGTTCTGTAGACTTCAGTGAGCTTTGGACCAGGCTCTGCAGCTGGGCAAGCAATAAAAATCTCCATGCCTGAGAGATTCATGCCCATCTATATAGAATAAGGTTAGTCCAGGCCCAGTCCCTGCCACGTGCTGTACTCCAGCCTTTTTAGAACCTCTCGGAGGTTACATAATAATGTAAATTACAGGTTTATTCAGAATGACACCAGCTGCACTGATGGACGCTTCCTCCAAGCTGAGCAGTGGAAGCCCAGGACTGGGGAGCTGTGTCAAGCTGCAGGGCACAGCCTGCATTGCTGCAGGGCTCAGGAGGGAATCCTGCTTCTCCTGCACACCCCGCTGCCATGCCCAGGGAGCATTTCCAGCTAAACCAATGAGTCAGCCAGGGGCAAAATGAAGGACTTGGAAGGTTAATGGTCTCATTTGGTGTGGCAAATCCTCTGAAATCCACTGACAATTTAGGAACACAATCCCCTCTCTTTTATTAGCGACATGCTTCAGCCTTCCCTAGCACCACAAACTTATACCCAGTGATTTCCCTCAAAAAGGACGGGCTCCTCAAAATGCCTGGTAGGAATGTCTTTGCCCCTGAACACAGTGAGGATTAAGGTGTGAAATTCCTATTAGGGCAGGGGGATTAGGCTGTTGCATTTCCATAAAGATTTGACACAGAGGATCAGTTCATCGGTGCTGATGCACAGCCTCTGTCGGGGGCTAAGAACTGAATTCCCTGTTTCAGCAGACAGGGAAGCTCCTCCTTCACAAATGTACTTACATCTTTCTGCATGATGCTGCCCTGATCCCTTCAGTGATCGCTGTAAACCCCAAAGCATGGGCTGGAGGATTGCCCTGATTATTGTCTCCATACATCCAAAAGTAATCGGTGAGGAAAACTGCTTGATTTAGAATCAGCAAAATCCATGCAAATACCATACATGCAAAAAGCATCTGGGAAGCACCAGCTCAGGGATGAAAACTGTGCCATAAGTGCCTGTATTAGAGTGACAAAATGTTTTCAGGGCAAGAAAGAGATTATGGCTTAAGTTTTTAAGAAACAAATTCCACTCCGGCTGTGGTTTATTCACTGAAAAGGTTCATGTGATAATGCCCTGTGCAGGCATGTGGGCAAAAATAAAAGGTCCAAAGCCCTCAGGTGTCCACTCCAACACTGGCTATGACAGCTCATGAGTGTGAGGCACTGAAATTCAGAGTCCTTATTCTCACAATCAGATCAGAAGATCACACCAATGCAGCCCTTTCCCTTTCCCTTTCCCTTTCCCTTTCCCTTTCCCTTTCCCTTTCCCTTTCCCTTTCCCTCAGCAGCTCTGCATGCCACATTTAGCACTGAGGGAGGCAGGTTCGTTTCCACTTCAGTTCATGTTCCTCAATCTTTCTTGACTTTAGCCCTGGGAGCAGAGCAGCCCAAACTCTCAAAAGGTAGTTTTACTTCTTGGCACCTCAGGGCTTTTAATCTGGGAGGAAAATGCCAGAAACCAACAACATTTCCTGGTCTGGAGTTTACCAGCAGATCCTTAGTGCATTCATACATCAGTTCATCCATGTTAGTGTGCATTTCATCAGTGAACTGTAAACTTTTAGGGTTTATTTGTCACCACAAAGCACCTTGCATGAATAAATTACCAAAAAGCCATTAACACCTGACTAGAACCAACATATTACTCATTGTTTTATCTTTCACAATACCCGAGGAGCAGTGAGCTCTTCTGAGGCAGAGGAGGAGCCATTCATAGCTATTTCACAGATATGACCTGCACAGCACAGGATTATTACAAAGAATGAACAGGCAGGCAGTCACACACTGGATTAAGGAACAATGATTCATAAATCCAAATCCCCGTCTCACATGTTGCTTTTATATAGAACCTGGTAAAAGCCTGCCTGAACCAGCAGTGGCAATCACAGCTTTTCATTTCATTCCTGCATTTTTTTTCTGAAATAACAGGCCACTTCTAGCACATGCTGTCACCTCCCTGACTCAGGGAGAAAAAGGTGCATGCTAAAGAAGCCATAAATAGTATCTGCCAGTGCTCCCTTTTCTATTATGTTGACTTTGATTCAGGTCCTCACAATTACTGGGAACAAGAGAAAGATAAATAAAATTATCCCAGCTGTTTGTGGTGGACAGACAGCCCCAGCCTCCCAGCTGAGAGCTCTTTGTGCTGCTGAGAGCGTCACCAAGCAACCAGCCCTGGCAGCTGCCAGGCTCAGAGAGATGAAAGCATCACTTATGGAAAGGAGGAAGCACACGTGAAGGCTGGGACTGAATCAATCTCAGCTTTGTCTCCTGCCTAAATATGGCACCAGAGAGTGCCCTCAGTGCATCCCACCCGCTGAGGGGGCAGAACCCGGATCTTACTCTGTTCTAGAAGCCAGACCCTTGCAGAACTTGTTGGGGAAGGTGAAGCAGGAAAGCCTTGTAAATATGATTGCCTGGCAAAAGATTTTGAGATTATAGAAACTATAAGTGAGATTGAAATGAAAGCAAGCTTTGAGATGCCTCAGTTACTGAACAACTGGAAAACAATGGCATGGCCAGACTGAAGGTAATCCCCTTTTGATGGAACAACACCCTCTGCTTGCAGACAGGTCCAAGGGTCAGAGCAGACCCTGCCAGCTTGGCAGAAGGGGCCCAAAGAGGAGTTTTTAGGGTTTAAAATGTAACACAGTATGGTAATGTAGTGATTCTTACAGGCTGTATGTAAATGCTGTAGGATTTGTATCTTGTACTAGATTGGTTAGTGAAAATCAGAATATTCAACACAGAAGAAGATTTATTGTGTTGTAATGGGAACTTCGCTCTCTTAGCTCTTGCCTTTTACTTTCTTACGCTTTTACTCTCTCACCCTCTCATCCTCTGTACCCCTCTCTTCTCTCAGCCTGCTCTGAGCTGTGTTTGGCAGCTCCCAGCAGGGCCCTGCACCCAGGCCCTCTGCAATAAACCACAAGTTCCAGACCTGGCTGCAGAGATCTCTGTCTCTATCCATCCTGACCATCCTACCCCCTGACACTCCAACAAGAACTAAGATCAGGTATTCTGTAAGCTGTGCAATGAAAAGAAGAGGGGTTCAGTCTGCTATGATGCTGTTGAGACTCCTCCTCTCCATCAATCTTAGCTGGTGGTCCAAAAAGCAGCAGAAGGTGGCCCACGAGGCAGCTGCCAGAATGACTGCATTGTCTCAGCTGTAAGTCACACCCACGTGTAAGTCAAGTGGAGGTGAAAAAAGATTGTGTGGTAATTGGAACAATATGGCAAGGAAAGCAAAGCAAACAGGCAAAGCCCCTTGCACACAGGCAGGGAGTGAATAAAATGGGAGGAGGGGAAGTGGAGAGATAAATGGCCATTCAAAGTGTGCTCTGCTTGTTCCTGATTGTACGGCACTGTTAAGAGAGGGGCAATAGACATTCCTCCTGCAGGATTTAGGCAGGGCTGAGAAACCCTGGCTGGCACTTTCCCTGAGCCCCAGCACTCCCCAGCTCTCAGCAGCCTTACAAATGAGTCCTGTTTTACCTAAAGGCACCTACAATAGGGATGTGTGGAAACTCTTCCAACCCGGACATTAAAGACAAATTGACAAACTCATTTCAGCTCCCTGTGAGTTTAAATGTGTCACAGCAGCCCAGTCTGAAAACAGCAAATTAATTGCCTTGCTCCTGGTCACACAGTGCAGTTGGGTTCAGGCCAGGAGCCCCGAGAGCCACTCCTGAATACCTGCAGCACACTGCCACTCATCTGTGACATCAGATATTTCCTGGGGCAATTACCTTCTTCTGCTTTGGACAGAAAGAAGGTCTTTGTCAGCTGTGCTGGGAATTAAAAAACAAGTTGGTTTTCACTCATTATGAGAAAAAAGTGCTCAGTGCACTTTTGGCCCAACTTTATTTTTCCTTATCTGCTGTCCACATTACACCACACTGAGCACAGGCAGCTGGAAACAACCCAAACAATGAATGTCAGGATCAGACAGCTTTTTCTCCAGCATCTCCTTTTGGAAGAAAGGGCCTTCTGGAGAAATGGTGTAAAATGGAGCAGTTCTGCATTGCTTGGTGCTAAATCACTACCTGCTGCCAAGAGCAGTGCAAAAACTTGAGGAAGAAACTCATTATATGGATGAAAATTCAAGGAAAAGCAGACATTTCAAGAGCTGTTCTCCATTTTAAAACTGCAAGAAATGCCAAGACTGTAAAGATCTCTGTTGCTCTACAGTGCTAAAAATAACATTTGCCAACAACTCTGCTGAGTCTTTTGCACAAAATTCAGCCTTATGGCTTTCATTTTGATTGTGAAATGAACACATCATTTTGCAAACCTCTGTGACTGGGGTTATCTAAAATGAAGGAAATCCCCAGTACCATTTACTCTCAAAATATTAAAATTCACTAGAAGCAAAAAAAAAAAAAAAAAAGAAAAAGATGCTTCAAATTTCAGCTGGTATTAAGAGATGTTAGTTCTTGTTTCTAATCCATTATGAAGGGCTTTCAAGTAGGCAAGAATAACATTCTTAGATCCTAATGTTGGCTACCTAACTCAACTCTTTGATACACTTCATTTACATGTAATCCTGCAGCCTGCCAGCAGTTGATAAGGTTCCTGATATCTGCACATTTGAGAAAGAGAAGTTTAGTTCATGATGGGCTAAAGCTGAGCTCCATGACGGAGGGCTGCTCAGGTTTAGGGTTTCACACAGATCTTTTGCTTGTCTGCAAATGCTTCTCAGCATTTCTCCCCAAATAATTTATCTGCCAAGTTTAAAGTTCTTGACCAAGTTGAAATGGCTGCACTGGATTTTTGCTTTTTTCCATAAGTAAAATATTTTATGAGTTCCTGTTAACACTGGGTGGTGGGGAGGAAAGTGAGGGGTGTGTTTTTCTCTCCACTCCATTTATACTATCTGATAGTTAAAAGGAGAGCAAAAGTTACAGAAGTGGCTGAGAGAAGCCCCAAATGCTGAGTTAGTGGCTCTACAACACATCTGGCTGAAGGATGGACAGGTCCATATCCACCAAGACCAAGACATTTACAAGCACTGAATTTTATGTCACTCATGTAAAAAGCAGGGTCATTCCACGCAGTTTTGACAAAAACTTTCATTTGACAAAAATATTCATGAACCATTTCGAAGGTTCCACCAGAGAATCAGAGAGCAGTTTGTGTTGGAGGGCACCTTTAGAGGGAATCTCATCCAAGCCCCCTGCAATGGGCAGGGACACCTTCCACCATCCCAGGCTGCTCCAAGCCCCAATGTCCAACCTGGCCTTGAACATTTCCAGGGATCCAGGGGCTTCTCTGGGCACCCTCATTGTAAAAAACTTCATTTTATCTGATCTAAATCTACCCTCTTTTAGTCTAAAACCCTTACACCTTGTCCCAGGCTAAAAATGTGCCCCCATCTTTATTAGAAACCCCCTTTATTTACAGAACAGCTGCACCATGCCATGCCATGCCATGCCATGCCAGGGGATAAGATGTGTAGAAATTCAGGGTATTCCCCATCTGCAGAGCTACAGCTGGAGCTTCTCTCAGCATCTTTGCACAACTGGAAACTTTGGGGCTCCAAAATAAGTGAACCTGGCAGCCAGGTCACCTCCATAGCCCAGCCACAGCCAAACTCCCAGGTTCAAAGGCACAAAAATACAGCAAGACTGGGCAGCAGGGGGTCATTCAGCCCTCAGCACTCCAGAGAAAAGAGGCTCTGACATCTGTAACCCCCCACTTGGTGTCTCACCAAGCTCCAAAACCCTGCATGAACTCGAGTCCCCAAGCACCTGCAGGAGCCAGCCCAGCCCTCTGGGTGCTGCAGAAGGTGGGAGCACAGCACAGCCACTGGAGCAGCTCTTTATTTCCTTCCATTCTCTGAGACACATCTGAGAATGTGGAGAGGTGAAGTGGAAAGATAAATGGAAGACAGCAATATTTTTTAAAGCTGCTCTTTTCTGTGTGAATTTTGAATGGGTACCATATGCTTTAGCATGCTGTTTTCATTCTCTGCTAAGATATTATTTACTAGCCTGCCTCAGCAAGGCAATCCTTTCTCCAGAATAGTTATTTTTAGTTTAAAAAGACAAATATAAGAGTAATTTCTACCAGTGCTGCTTTGAACTTACGATCATCCATTACACTGCCTGTTCATCTCAGTCTCCCAAGCTTTTTATTACCACAGTCCTTTCATCATCTTCACCAAGTGCTCCCACCTCCAGATCACTCCAGAAGATAGTAAACACCACTTGTTTATTGGTATTTTTCTTTACTCTGATAAGAAGTTATTTCTACCCTGGTTTCTTCTTCTAAACCTGTTTCAAATCTGTGGTAACATTTTCACTTCTTATCACTACCTCAGGTTTCTTTGCAGGAGCCTTTCCTTCCTTATGAATTTTGAAGTCCAAATGTTTATTGGCTCTCCCCCAGGCATGGTTTTATTATTTTATATTAATAGATCAGCAAGGTGAAAGGGGTTTTTGCATGTTATGGCACATTTTTTCACAATTTTGTCTTTCAGTTGATTTATCCAGCACTGATTTCAGTTGATTTATCCAGAAGCTGAGTTTCCTGGTGTATTTTCACTGCCAGACACACAGAGGACAGCAGGTACCATCAGTCCCACTCTGCTCCTCTTCCTGCACTATTTTGGGCATGAGGGAGTGAGGAAGGGCACAGGAAGGGGCACAGCAATAACTTGAGGAAATGTTTCTTTCACAGAAGAGTGCACACACCAGGAGATGCTTTCCTAAACCCATTTGTGTTCCCTGCTCAGAGAACCTGAATAAAGACACAAAAAACAACAGCTGCAACCAGAAACTGTTCTGCCAGGACCACAGGGATGTGCTTCAGGTGGGGGATTGGAGTGCTCTGCCATGGCCAGGAACTGATGCCATGGCCAGGGGTGGATGGATGGATGGATGGATATCCACAGCCAGGGATGGATGCCCACAGCCAAGGATTGATGCCCACAGATAGGGATGGATGCCCAGAGACAGGGATGGATATTCACAGACAGGAATTGATGCCCACAGCCAGGGATGGATGCCCACGGCCAGGGATGGATATTCACAGACAGGAATTGATGCCCATGGGCAGGGATGGATGCCCACAGACAGGGATGGATGTCCACGGTCAGGGATGGATATTCACAGACAGGAACTGATGCCCATGGGCAGGGATTGATGCCCATGGGCAGGGATGGATGTCCACGGGCAGGGATGGATATCCACAGATAGGAATTGATGCCCACAGGCAGGGATGAATGCCCACAGACTGGAATGGATATCCATAGCCAGGGATGGATGCCCACAAGCAAGGATTGATGCCCACAGACTAGAATGAATGCCCATGGCCAGGAACTGATGCCCACAGCCAAGGATTGATGCCCATGGCCAGGAATTGATGCCCACAGCCAAGGATTGATGCCCATGGCCAGGAATGGATGCCCACAGCCAGGGATGGATGCCCATAGAGAGGAGTTGATGCCCATGGCTAGGAATTAATGCCCATAGACAGGAATTGATGCCCAGGGCCAGGAACTGATGCCCACAGACAGGAATTGATGCCCATGGGCAGGAATTGATGCCCACAGACAGGAATTGATGCCCACAGCCAGGGATTGATGCCCACTACCCAAGCAGTGGGTCCTGCAGCCCCAGGGCATGCAGCAGCAGCAGCAGATAAGCAGCAGGGAGCAGATGGTGAGGGCAGGGCAGGGCAGGGAGGGAGGAAGGAGCCCCAGCCCTGCTCTCCCCGGCTGCCCCGCAGGCCCAGGGGCTGCATAATGATTCCTGGGGAGCCAATCAAAGCTTCTTGAGCTCATTGTCCTCCTGATAAGAGAGCTCAGACCTGGAGCACTGGCAGGACTGACCTCTCATGCCAGGTCTGACTGGAGCAAAATCCCCTGCAAAAATCCTGCTAATCAATGGGACATATTATCTCATATGTCAGGGTTT
>NW_005054314.1:9119159-9120409 GCF_000277835.1 Geospiza fortis
GGGTGGGAAGGAAAAAAGAAACAGTAAAAGGTAGGATAGATCTAGCAGCCACTCTAGCTGAAGAATCCTTGTTCTGAAGTATTTTTCAAGATAAAATAAAATACAAAAGCACCATGAGCTAATACACATTAATTTCCTACTTATTTTAGGTTACGTGGATAATTTTAAAACTGTTAATAAAACTGAGATTTGCATTTATGTCAAAGAATAATGTAAAAGTAAGCAAACATCTTCAAAGTGCAGTTAAAAACCAAAGGCAGTGAGATGCCTTTCGTTTTGATTTATTAGGGTTAGGGAACAAAAAACAATAACGTGGCTCCAGGATATCAGAGCACAACAATCCCAGTCCCTGGGATTCTTTAACTACAAGAAGAGTTAGGATTGCTTAGACAGCAAATTGAGCTGCAGAGCTGTGTTGTACAACACTTAGTAAAATGTATTTATACAGATAAAAACGTGTTTACTCACACACATAGTGCTTGCAGTTAACCAGAGAATTAGAACTGGGTTTAATAGTGTAGATTATTATTAAATATCCACTGTATAACACCCAGCAAGTGTTATACAGTGGATATTTAATAATAATCTGGCTGGACATTCACAGGGTGTGCCTGTGCTTGGGAGCAGTGAACTCTCTGGTTATTAGCCCTGCTTATTCCTCCCTATTCAGCCTGAGCAAATCTCCAGGAGCAGGCCTGCAGTTCCAGCTCTGTTTTAATCGATGTGCTGCAGCCTGGGGAGCACTGGGACAGCCCTCAGCTCTCACAGCTCCTCTCTGCACCTCCCCATGTGTGCAGGGCCGCCTTAGCCAGCTAGGAAAAGCTCCAGGGATTGCATCCAACTTGGATTTTCCTCCTCAGCTCCTTTATGCAGACGCATTTCTGTGTGTCTTTTGTCACTCCTGGCAGAGCTGAGGGTGGATGGAGGCTGCATCCTCTGCAGGTGAGCAAGGCTGTCCCTCCTTCCCTTACTGAGCCATAAAAACACCTTTGTGGCCACTGGCATCATGGCCAAAAGAAAGGGTGAGGAGGGTTTTGACAACCTCTCACACTCACAGAGCCCTTAATATTTAAGCTCCATCCAGATACCGGCACCAGACACAAAAATGGATAATCTGGCTCAGCCCATGCGCAGTTTCAGAGGCAAGAGAGGAGGAAATGCTGTTGTGCTGGCTGACAGCTCTATCCCAGCATTTCTCCCAGCCTCTGTTACCTGGTTGTTTGCCTTTATTTGTCACAGACATTTCTTTT
>NW_005054314.1:9120427-9127182 GCF_000277835.1 Geospiza fortis
CCTGCTGAAGCTGAGAAGTTCAGCAACAAGATGTAAACAATAGGTTGTCTGCTGCTGTGGAATGCAACAGGTCCATCTGGATTGGCCCAGCTTGGATGTTTAGAAATAATGGCCAATACAGAACTGAGCTCTCTCAGACACAGTCCGAGAGAGCAAAGTTTGTTATTCATTCTTTACTTTTCTATTCTTAGCTTAGCAAGCTTCTGACAAGCTCTCCTGCTTTTCTTTTAGTATAGCTTTAATAGATGTATATATCATAAAATAATAAATCAAGCCTTCTGATAATGGAGTCAACCTTCTCGTCTCTCCCTTCATCCCAAGAACCCTTGTGACAACCATCACATTTATTCACACCTAGAGCAGGCTTTTCCTAGAGAAAAGTGTGAGCTGTCTCATAACTTGCCTGCCACTGAGTGAAAACAGCTTTTTGGTTGAAGGCCAGTAAGAATTGGTCTTTGGTTGAAGGCAAGTAAGGGAGGGGAAGGCAAAAGAAGAAATGGTTTCAGGCAGTCAAGAAAAAGAGGTGAACTTGCAAGAAGATGTGGAACGTGGCACCAGCCACCAGGAGATCCTCAAGGGAATCAGGGGTGTTTGCTCAGTCTTTGAGCTACTGCAGGTAAGGGGAGGTGAGCAGAAATAATGTGTGATGCTACTCACAGCCCAACACTAAGGACCCTGGCACAGCAGAGTAAGCACAGAATTCACTGAATTCTGCTTATTCTGTGAATTCAGAGTAAGCAAGATATTTCCCCATTACAAACAGGAGAAATTCACATATTTTGTTATTCCAGGTGATCAAAATAAGACATTTACAAGAATCCACACCCTTGCTCAGGATAGTTTAAGTGTAACCTTCTCCCTCTCAGAGAGGAGAGACTCTCATTCACATTGGTGGGATTGCTGCTGAAGCATCCAAAAGGAACCAGAAACTTAAGTTTCACATAATGACACAAACTCACAATGGAAAAAACAACAAGGTTTTCATGGCCTGTCCACAGCTCCAGATATTCAGCCTTATTTCCCTTGCTCATTTTCAGCCCATTTATTCCAAGATAAACCCTCTGGCACTACAGTGAATAATCCTCTTCTCTCTTGGGATTCAGAGTGAAAAGGGAACGTGTCACTCTGTATGACGGAGAGAGCTGCTAAAATAAAGATGCTGCTGAGGATCCAATTTTGAGCACACGTCTCTTTGGGGGTGTGAATGGCACCAGGATGCAGAACCAGGGGCCAACACTCCCAGGTCACCAGGTCAGCTCTGACTGCATCTTTCAATAATTCTGACAGCCTGCCATCTGTGGCACGAGGAGCAGGTGTTCATGTGGAGCGTGGTCAGTGCATGGCTCTAAAATCAACCATTTCCAGCAAACAGCAGCTCTGGAGCCTGCTCGTGGACTGGGAGCCTCGCTGCCTTGAGAGAAAAATGGATTTGCAGAGATTTCTACCCCAGCCAGTGAGTACACAAAGCCCTGTGCATGGCAGGCAGGGGATGACACCTCCTCCAGAGCCTGAGAGTGAGGCAAAGCAATGGCAAAACACCCAGCAAAGTCTGCAAGATGATGTTGTCCTCCACTGCCTCCCCTTGCTCTACACACAGAATTATAGACTGGTTTGGCTTGAAAGGGACCTTAAAGCTCATTTAGTGCCACCTGGACACTGCCAGGGATGGGGCAGCCACAGCTCCCCTGGGCAACCTGTGCCAGGAACTCACCACCCTCACAGGGAAGAATTTTTTCCCCCCAATATCTTAATAAATCTGCCCTCTGAGAGTTTAAATCCATTTTCCCCTGTTCCCATCACTACCTGTCTTGAGGAGTGGTCAGACACCCCACCAGGGGTAACCAGGTCACAGGAGAACAGGTCTGATGGGGAGTTCTGCTGCTGAGATCAGCCTGTGCCAGCTTTAGGAAGCACAAGCAATCAGGATTCACAGTGCTCCAGACAGGCCCCTCTTCACCCAGATCCTGTGGCCCACAGACCCAGGGGAAACAGAAATTAATAAGCATAAGGTTTTCAGATAACATCTCAAGAAGTCTTCTGAATATTTTATCCTAAGTACTTAGCTACACACTCATGGAAGCTGGGCTTGCTCATTCTAGTGAGTGCTGAAATCCTTCTGGGATACCTGTGGACTAATTGGTTTTGTCTGTGTTAGTGTCTAGTCACTGCATGAATCAGGCAGTGCTGAAGCTGCAGCTTGCACTGAGAGCTCCCTGAAGAAGGAGAACTAGGCTGTGTTGTCTGGCTCTGTAAGTGGCTGGGTTCAGAAGTTCTCCAGCCCATACATTATTCCTAATCCTCCCTGCATGACTCCCTGCTGCTGCAGAGCAGTGATCTCACGCGAGCACCCTGAGCCAGAGCATCTGCAGCAGCCCTGGGGAGGAGGGAGCTGGGCTTCATCCATCCCCATCCTAAGAGATGTGGGCTGGGATCTGCCTGCTCAGCCCTGGGGAGGAGGGAGCTGGGCTTCATCCATCCCCATCCTAAGAGATGTGGGCTGGGATCTGCCTGCTCAGCCCTGGGGAGAAGAGAGCTGGGTTCATCCCCATCCTGAGGGATGTGGGCTGGGATCCTGCCTGCTCAGCTCCTCTGCCCAGCCAGACTTGGACTCTTCTATCAAAATGGGAGATTTACACGGGGCCTGGCAAATCTCAGAAGGAGCTGTGAGAGGAAAGGGCTGAGGAGCAGATGCAAAGCAGATCTGGGTTTGTTGTTCCAGCATTGTGCAGCAAGGAGGGAGGGTGGGACTCCCCCTGGCACTGGCTGTGCAGAAGCTTTACAGAAGGTGGGATACAGAACACACTGCTCCCCTCTCCTGCTCTTCCCTCCGATTTCCTCTGAGGCTGAATTCCAGTGTCTCGCTGTAAGACACAAAATACCACAACATGCACACACAGCTCTCTTAAGGTAAAAAAGAGGGTGTTTAATTTCTGACTCCAGCATTTATAGATTTCTAAAAGTGACAGTGGATTGGAAGGTGACAGTGCCACCTCTCCAATGACACTGGACAAACCAACAGTCCATCAAATTTCTCCTCTTCTATAAAAGAATGCAAAACAATAAGTTCTTTACATAAAGTGTGTGAGGAAGTTCGTTAAAAGAATGTAAACATCAGAATAAAAAAAAAAAAAAAAAAACTTAAAAAACAAGACAACACCAGTGCATGGAACTGAGTGTTCTGGGGTCATTCTAAGGCAGCTCTTCAGCATCCTAAAAGGCAACCAACGCAGAGGGAGGAGTTGTTCTGACATCCTTCTCCACAAGGTGTGCAATAGCACAAAGCAATTTGCTCACTTTGTAACGCTGGACCCGTTGCCTCAGGGTGTGAGTTAACTCCTGCCAGGGCTCTGCAGGGAACAGGCTCCCTCTGATCTCCCAGCAGTGCAGATGTTACGGGCACAGTCACACAGGCGTCACCTCCTTCCTCAGCACCAATTACAGATTACAGACATTTTTCTGTTTCAGCACAAACCTTGTTCCATGTCTCATTCATACAATTGCATTAATACAATCAGTAAATCTACATTATCCTGGAAGAGTTTGGTCCACTGCTGTTATCAACACTTGATTGATTAATTTTTTACTACTTTTTTTTCCCAAATACCAGCTTAAAATCATTGCAGCAACTCCAAAGTTTGGTTTCTCCAGTGCAAGTAGAGACGTCTTAGTGCAGTGAGATGCTTTATTATCAACTAATTTAGGAGATGCTAATCAACTTATCAACTAATCAACATCTCCTATTATCAACTAATAGGAGATGCTGTATTATCAACTAATTTATTGACTTTGATCACAAGGTCTCAACATTAAACTTGCTGTAAACTTTGTCATCCTGTTTCTCCCTCTGTGGCTGCTGCCCTTCCTCAGTGCAGGAAATCTAAAATGAAATGGAAACTTCTTGCCTGGCCAGGAGAGGTGGGCTGGCCCCCGGGGCACTGGCATCAGCTTTGCAAACACAGGATGGACTCCCCTCATCACCTGCCGCTTGATATCCTTATCAAAGCTCAGGCTGCTAGAGGGGACCATTTTATTAAGACTGGAAATTTTATTGGGAGTGCAGTCACAAGTGCCCTGACATATGGAAATGGATGTAATTTCATCTGATGAGACAGCTAACACTCAGCTGGAACAGCAGCACTGTGTCTGGGCAAGGGAACAGCCAATGAGCAGAGCTTGGGAGGCTTCTCCCCCTGTTTGAAGATTTCAAAGGCCAGAGGAGATCACTGATGTTATCATGGTTAAACCCACAATCTGCTCCCTGCTTGTTGACCAGAATATCTCTGTTTATGTGCAGCTGAAGCACACAAGCTCTCCCTGCTCTGAACAGCACCTATTCTGCTTATTTTTTGGTGATGATAATTGTTGGGTCACACAATGGGGTGTTTAGTTAATCAAGGCATGGCAATAAAACAGCTGGAGAAAAAGAAGAAATTCCACACCACAAAAGAGTATCTTAATGCTAAAGTACAACTGGACTATGAATTTCAGACTGATGCCTGATGAATTTCAGAGTATCACCAAACTCAGCCAATGACCAATACAAAAAGGACTGATTTGTGTCACTGCATCTCTTCAGGCACTTGGCTGAACAACTCACAGCCCTTGGAATAAAATACAGGGCAGGCAAAGAGGAGTTCAGGGCGCACAGAACATCAGCTCTCACAGGTCCCTGAGAGGCAGGGAGGAATGCAGGCAGAGCCCACCTGCAAGGCAAGGTGCTGACAGCAGCAGCTTGGGGCTGCCAGGCGTCGAGCAGCCTCCTGTGAACAACGACCCATTGGGCACCATGGTGAGGAGGGAGCTCAAGCATGAGCAGGACAGGAAATCCACACAACCTCTGCAAGGTCTAGCTCAGCCTACTGCATCCAAAACATCCCAATGCAACTCCATCCAGGGTCTCAAATTCTGCTTTCTAATTTGGTTTGTTAACGACGTGGGGCAGGAGCTGTCATCATGTGTCTGTGAAGCAGCCAGGCCTCCCAGGAACCCAGACTTATTTGGGATGTTGGGTAGAACTAGGAGCTTAAAAAAGGAGGAAGAATCTACCAAAATAACTGTTTTCCAGCATGATCCACAGGCCTGACCAAATTAAATCCTGGATGTGTGTATTTTTATTGTCTATATTTATATCTCAACACTACAGCAGTTGTAGTCACAGAACCAAGTACTGAACTGGGCCCATTACAGCATCTGCTTAATGCACTGAATTCCCTTACCCACTCCATTTCCTGTACAGCCATGGAAGTTCCAAAGTTAAATCTCTGTTGTGATCCCCTGTCATGACTCATTTTTGGTCAACTATTTGAAAAACCTTTTGGGCTCAGGGGTGTGCATCCAGAGGTAATGCTGTGCTCCAGGGAGGGAAGGAGCCTGAGTACAGACATCAGAAATATGTGCAAGTTAAATAAACTACTTCAACACAAGATGCTAATTTAGCAGCTTCAAGGACCATATTTCTCCAGCCAACCCAAGACACAAAAAGACACAATTTCATTAAAAGAACCTAACCCCACTGTTGTTTTGAGTGCTACATTTATTCAAACACAGCCCACCATCTCTCAATTAGCTGCTTTGGCACTCCAACTGCAGCAGATCTGCAGTGCACAGAAATGTAATTATTCACACCACCCTGTCACTGACACCACTGTCTGTACTTCTAAAGCATCTTGATTACTGCACTGATGAGCACTATGGAAATGCCTATAAATAAAATAATCATCTCCCCTCATTAAGTTCCAGCTCGTGGACTGAGGCAGGATGATTTCCCTTTGTACGTTCCTTTTGTAAATTTTATCATTTCACAACAGAGGGAGCAACGTGCCTCTGATGGCACTCAAAGAGACAGACTGTCAGGATTCTTGTCAGTATTTCAGCTCTGAGCAGCTTGCATTTTTGCATGAATATTTCCTCCTGAAAATAAAGCGCTGTTTGTCAGAACCATGCATGCAGTAATCTCTTTCTAATGTCAGCATCAGACATGCAAAACCCCCTAATGTCATGTCAGGAGGTCAGATTTTATGGAGCAGTATGTCATGGAAACCCTAAGAGCCAGCATAACCTTCTAGCTCTGACTTCCACACTGAGAACACACATCTGTAATGAAGAACAAGCATCAAAGGAAACCTTCCACTAAAAACAGAGCCTTGGTGAACCAGGTTTGCTCCTCAGGAAGCTTTGACAGCAATTGGTGCTGCAAACAAATGCCAAACATCCCATTATTGCCAAATCACAGTCCCACTGTTTTCAATAAATGCATTACTGAGTGTACATTTGCACACACTGAATCTCCCAGCAATGTCTCCAACATGCAAGCAAATATCTGATTTCATAAAATGGTGAATTATAAAGCCAGAGAAACAAGTTAGATGTCATATCAGGGCTGATCCTGTCTTGCTGTCCAGCCAGAGGTGGAAGGGAATCAGCACTTGCCCCTGCAAACAGCTAAAAGGGGGAGAAGAGAGCAGCCTGATGGAAGCATGTGGAGCATCCCTGTTTCTGCACCATCCAAAGCAACATCTCACCCCCAAGCTGACAGCAGCTCTCAAAGAACTGAGGCCACTCACAGGCTCAGATGAAGATCCCCTTTTCCAGCTGGGAGAACAGCAGGACTCTGTGTCAGCATGAGCAGGGAGCTGCTCTCAGGCCAGATCCAACCATGGAACCCTCTGCGAAGCTGCTGTGACCCCAAGGGCATGGCCTGTGCCCAGGTGTGATCACCTCAGCGAGCACAGGTCATTTGAGAATCTCCTGCCTCT
>NW_005054314.1:9127578-9138378 GCF_000277835.1 Geospiza fortis
TTCCCTGGTCTCTCCCAAGGTTTCCAGTGCACCTGTCCTGGTATCACTGCTCATTTCCAGCAGGTTTTTGTGTCTGTGGACAGGCACCCTCTCATGTTCAAACTGCGCATCTGAGGAAGGAGAAGTGCTGTGTTGAGATAAGGGGAAAGGAAAGCTTTGGCAGACAGATGGGATTTTTTGTGCATCTGAAGCTGGAACCAGACAGTAACTAATGTGCAGGACACAGGATGGGACAAAGCAAGAACCACAGAATGGTTTGGGTTGGAAGGGACCTTAAAAATCATTTAGTTCCAAGCCCTGCCATGGGCAGGGACACCAGACCATCAGGTCAGAGTGACATGCTGCTCTCCCAGGAACTACACTGCACTCCTGGACTGTGCAGGACATTGTAGGAACCGGCATTTGGGATGAACATTTTTATTTGTAAAATCTGCATTTCCTTGGGCAAAGCCAGTCCTTGAATAATTTTCTCAAGAGACAGGACAGAGTTAATTTAATGCAAACCCATCAATCCCTAGAATAGCCAGCATCCAAACCCACATAAGAGATGTGCTGCCTGACTCCAGAATCTGGAGCAGGAAAAATAGTGACAAAAATAAGATCATTCCTCAATTACAATAAACAGAAATGTTAAATCAAGCTCAGAATCGTCCTTGAAGAATCTAGCTCTTCCCAGCTCTAAAAATGATCCCCCACATTCCTTTAAGGCTTTTCATAGACACAGCAATACGAAATGGCTCGTTGCTGTGTAGCTGCTAACAAGAGACAGATGTTTCCTTCAGTTCCAGCAACATGTAGACATGAAGCCCATTTTGATGACCTGCTAAATATTTCTGACTCTTTCTGCACGTTACCTCCTCGTGCATTTAGTCAAGGAAACGCTCCCCAGTTCCACACTTTCCCTGCTCACTCTGGAGCTGGCCAGAAGAACATGCTTGGATCAATCGCTTTATCTTAGCAAGCCTTCACCAGAGGGCAAGGAAAGTCAAGCAACACGTTTTCTCTGAGTGAAGCCAAAGCTGGAGAGCTCTTCCAGTGAGTGCAGAGCCAGAGCAGCTGGAGGCTGTGAGCCCAAGCCCCCCTGTTATTTATTTAGCTGGCCCAGAGGACACGCACTGCACGCCGGCGTGCAGGGTGAGCATCTGCTCCACCCAGACCCACGGCTACATTCTTTACTTGGTATTAATATCAGGGAAAATTTAGTAACCTAACCACTGGCATGAGAAGCCATACTTCTAAGGCAACAGATGGCAGCAATCATCTCAGCTTAATTTTAGCCTTCAAGAATTGCTCTGAGTCAGCAAAGCCGCACGACGAGAGGAAGAAAAAGATGTAACATCTGTAAAACGTCCTACCTGCTTCCCATCCAAGGTGTAGAGCTTTTTGACCACCCCTGTCTCCAGTTTGATAGCTTCAGTGATGTCAGTGAGGACCTGCTCGAAGGAGTGGGCAGTCTTCTTGTTGAGGAGCACGCGCACGGCCTTGCGCGGCTTGACCCCGCTGCGGATGATGGTCACCAGCTTGGGGCGCACGAAATCCTTGTTCTCCTTGGCCTGGGCACTGTTGCTGCTGGCCAGGGACTGAGGTGCTTTCTGGTTGGCAGAGGTCTTCACGTTGACAGACCAGTTGGGGTTGACATTCTTGGTGTACTCCACCTTCTTGAAGAAGTTGTCGGACGAGCAGACGTAACTCTCACCTTGAGGAAGAAACGAGATTCTGCAGTAAGCACCAGCTCTGTGCTCTTCCCCCGTGAATCATGCACACCACTGATAATTGTTCCCATTAGCACTCCCACGACAGCTTGTTCTTAAAACATTCTGCCTTGTTTTAATGCTATATTTATGGTAATTTTAAATATTGCTGGTATTTCCACAAAGTAAGCGAGTCAGCCATCAGCAAATAGAAACAGTCACGTGAACCAGGGGTTGAGAGAGGTTGATTTATAAAGGTATTTAGGTGCTTGAAGATGCAGCTAAGCTTTCTAAGAGCTTCAGAACACCAAATTCATTCGACCACCTTGATTATTTTATAAATTTGCCAGATTTCCCTTTATCTTTACAGACCTAGGTGCTACTTCAGCATGTCATTCCCTGCCAAGAGGACATCAACATTCATCTACAAAAGTGCCTTCTGCATCATGCCTGAAAAATAATCAAAATCTTGTCCTGCACAGTCTCCACTAAAAGTAGCCTTGATAAATCTAGCAGGCATAACAAACATGCGCTGTTGGAGCATCAGTGGTTTATTAGGGAACAGACCTAGTGGCAGCTGAGATTAAACACTGCACCAAATACCACTCCTTGATTTACATGGCTGATACCAACCAAAAATACATTAAATCTGAATTTAGACATGGCAGAGAAGAGTTACAGGGTCTTTTTAGTAATTCCCAAAAAGCCCTTCCCTATTCCACCCAAAATTAGTTTCAGGCTTTGTCTGTAATTTACAGGATCCTATCTATCCAAGGTTTTAAAAGCACCTTAAAGGATTTGTAGGAGCTTCTTTTGGGCCTGCAAATCTGATGGATGCTGGAAGAGTTATTAGTAGAATGAGACTGTAAACCAGTATCCCTAAGGGAATGTAGCTGTCTGGTCTGAAATGACTCAGGCTGCACTGAAAAAAAGTCACTCACTGCTGGAGGAAGAAGCTTTCGTCTCGCCATTAGATAAAATTTTAATAGGAACTGAAGGCATGACCTGTAGGATTTTAGAGTCTCTTCTGGTGTTTTCTTTGTCTGATCGTACAGAATTAAGTTTTTCATGTACTACGATATGTTTAAAATCAAAATACAGATTCAACTATTTTGAAAGACAATTAAAAAAAAAAAACAACAAAACTCCTTCTTTACCAAAAACAGATTGGCTGCATTTCCTTGTCTGTCCCTGACTGCACACTCCAAGGCTCAGACATCTTTGAAAAGCCTATCCCACAGCCAAGTCTGGCTTCCCACCCAGGGATCTCTAGGACAAGATTTGACATCCAGTTGGCAAAATATGGATTTCCAAACATCCCACTGATTTTCACGTGGCCCAGGCACTTATCATGCCCAGGATAAAGTTCATACTGGAGCTCCTTCAGCTGACTACACTGAACTTCTGATGGAGGCACCAGAACCCATGGTGAGACCACAACAGACACACAATAAACAGATTTTAACAGGCTTATAACAGCACTCTGTGTATTTCTGTCCTTATTACTGACCAGGGTGTGATGCCACGAGCAGCCATAGAAAAAATGCAGGATTCTCACTTATTTTAACCCCATCTTTGTACTCAATTTGCCACTGTGATGCCCACT
Organism: Geospiza fortis; assembly: GCF_000277835.1. Classification (NCBI taxonomy): domain Eukaryota; kingdom Metazoa; phylum Chordata; class Aves; order Passeriformes; family Thraupidae; genus Geospiza; species Geospiza fortis. Next base: position 9,130,876 of record NW_005054314.1, read on the forward strand.
CGTGGTATTTGCATCACCAACTGCAGCTCTTCTCCGTCAGGTGTATAAAAATCCTTGATCAACGGGAAGCAGATATTCTGTTTCCCCTTCTAAAGATGGAATACAAATACAGAGGAGAGCAGACAAGGTTTGTGATGAACACACAGTTGGGCAGTTTGTCAGTGGGTATACCCCAAACCAACAATAATCCCACCAGCAGGTTCTGTTGGCCTGAACAAACAGTAAAAATCTCTATTTGCTGACAGCAATACCACTCAATAAACCAACCCTGCAGCCCTGCCCATAGCTGGAGCTCCTTAATCCCCAACACTTTGTGAAGCTGACTCAATAAAAACTCAAATATGCCCCCCAGAGTACCACGCATTATACAAAACTCCCTCTGGGGATATCGTTTTCCAGAAGCTTTGAATACTTCAGATCTTTCTGATTAATAAGTGATAAGTTGTGGTTTATTCATCTGCTTCAGCCAAGTAACACCTGGTGCAGAGCAGGCCCAGGCTTCTCTCCAGTTTCACGACTGGGAGAAGGGCAGCAAGGAGTCTGGAATGCTCCCAGGAATTAACCATCCTAAGAACCTGAGCCTTCCCAAGCCCATAATCCCCGGGCAGCAGAGCCCTCCTAAGTGTGCTCAGCAGAACTGTGCATTATCCTCTGAGAAAAGGGATTTCTCTGTTTAAATGCAGCACTAAGAACTAGTGATTTGAAGGCTTCTGTCACCCCAGCTCCCCTGTGCCAGCTCCTGACCTCACATTCACCTCTGCTTCCCCACCTGAAAAACAGAAATAAACTATCAGCCACTGAAGTGTGGCAAGGCTTGGCTTTCATCTGCATTTGGCCTTCATCTGTATTATTTTCACAGTGAAAGAAAGTGCACATTTGCACTGTGTTCTGTAGACACCTGAGGTGCTGGAGCATATTTTCTATTAACAAGTTGCATATTTTAAAGTAAGCTGAAGAGATTCTTGATGTGTCTGGTACAGTACCATTGCTCTTAGCTCCAGCTGAGTCCTTTGAGCTGCTCACTGCACAGCACAGCTGTTTGTGGATTTACAGCACTGTACACCAAAGGGAACAGTGGCATGAAGGCAGAGCTCTTGTAGGGTTTGTTCCACAGATGTGCTCCTGGGCAGCTGTGCAGATCCACACACAGCCTCTGGGGCTGTGCTCACACTCACAAGCGCAAAATGGAATCTGCCTTTTGTCTCATTTAGCCCAAACTCCAGCAAATAAAATCCGTGCTGTACTCCATTCTAAAACTGGAGAGAAATTTCCTTGGAGAGACACTCCAGAAGAGCAGTTCAGAGCAGCAGCTCTGCTCAGCAGCATCTCTGCAGTCACAGCAGCACAGCTCCAGGGAAGAGGAGCTTTTCTTCCCTTCCTCCCTGACCTAAGGATGTGACCTGAAGCTTTAACTTCATTTAAAAACCACTTCCACTAATGTCTTCCCTAACTCAGTTTATGACCCTCAAACAGCAGCAAAATCATCATTCAAGTTCCTCACTGAGGCACATGCATTTGCCAGGCAGGAGCACATTTTCCACAGTGTATTTCACCTCCCACAGTGGAGTTTTACCCAAACCTTACCATGGTGGTAGCAGGATTGAGCAAGCATGGGCTGAAGACCTGTGAACTTTGCAGCTTTGAACTGCACAACGTGGCCAGGAGATGATAAAGAAGAGAAATCCTACAGGGAATAGAGCTACCATGGAGGGAGGAGTGGGCTCTCTGTGGGTTTCTGTGCCACATCTGTCTGTGCTAAGCCTGTAATGAGAAGTCAAGGTGTACAACTGTGCCAGGCACAGAAATGTGACTGACAGACACAGCGTGAGAGCAGAAGATGTGCTCAGCATAACAGAAGGGATGGGAAGAGGATGTGAGATCTTGTCACGAGCAAAAGAAACAGCTCCAAGAAGAACATTGCTCCCAGCCCTTGCTCCCAGCACCAAGCACAAAAATCTGTGCACAAATATTTTCAGGAGCACGTCTCGAGCCAGCAAGCAGCTGTGCAGAAATCCCACTGCAAGCCACGAGAAGGTACAATGGACAGCCACGTCATTAATTCCAAACAAACCCCAAAAAGGGAGCCCCAAAGAGACACACCCCTGCACTGGGGCTGGGGAGCATCACCTTGACAAAACCCCTGTGGTGCCAAGGACAGTGTTGGTTCAGTGCAGGGCCAGCTCAGAGCCCTTTTTACACTGCAGAGCCAGAGCCCACAGGGGGATGAGCATTGTCACCATGCCAGCGTGCTCCAGACGTGTCACAATTCCTATGGTGCCACCAAAGCAGCCAAGGCATTTCCCCACTGCTCCTGCCTGCCCTCAGCAATGGCTGGGCTGGCTGCAGACCTCAGAGCTGCTGTCATGACCATCATATTTGCCATTTGAAGCCAGGCTTGCATCACACAGAATTGCTCCAAGTGCATGACACATCCCAGTGGTACCGATTTGATGGAGGCACAAGGAGATTATGCAGCTCCTAAAGAAGGGATGATCTCAGCAAAGATAAGGTTTGCCTTGGAGAAGGTTCCTTAGAAAAACCCTAAGCTCCAGATGAGTGCTAATCCTCCAACCCTCTTAGAGCAGCTCCCTGTGACAATACCAAAAATGACAGGCTGTGCTTTCAGGAAAACTTATCCTTCCTCAGCATGCACCAGCAACTTTCCAAGGATAATGAACTGTGGGCAGAAGTCTTTTGAGAAAAATCAGGAAAGCTGGATTGAGGCCATTTTGAATGTCTAAGTGTTAACAGTTATTCCAGGAACAGTCTCTGTGGGCAGCAGTCAATTATTCTGGCTGTTAGCTCTGCAGTTGCAAAGTTGAGAATGTGCTACTGTGCCCAGCTTTTGTGTTTCATGGAATTTACCAGGCCTGCAGCAGGAAGTAAATGGACTTAACACCTTGCAGAGTTCATTCCATGTGGTGTTGGAGGAGGCCTTGACTTTCAAATGCATGAACTTGCTGATGCTTCCTGAGTTAAAAAGACCTACTCCAGTTAGAAAAACCTACTCCAGTTAGAAAGACCTACTCCAGCATGGCAAAATGAGCCCTGGAAGAGCTCCCTTCCCTTGGCTCCTCCATGAACAGAAGCACCTCTTGTTCTGCTGGAGAAGTGGAAGAAATGCCTGATTAGAAATCACCTTCAGAACCACACGATGCCCCTAAAGAATTCTGGGACCACACCAGTCCTGGTTGGGGTGAGCAAGCAAATAAAACAGAGCCCCATGGAGAAATGTTGTTCTGTGGGATGTAATTAGCTGAGCTATCAGGCCAACAGACACCCACAGAAAACAATTCCGCGGGTTACCAAGGTTTCAGTATGGAACTGCAGGAACTCCACTTTTCCAGGCAAACTGGAACACACGCATTGGGTGGAGGTTCCAGGATGTTTCCTATGAACCCCTCAGTCCCAGCACACACCAGACTCTTCAGTCCCAGGGTGGAGCCCCTCCTATGATTATTTTAAATACTCCTGGACAAGATTATGGAAAATATTCCCAAGGGCATGACAGGATACAAAAAGCTTGGAATCACTTGGTGGAATATCTCACACAGCCCAAGAACATTTGCAATAAAACCACACTGAGCAAAACATATCCTACTCAGCTTTTTCTAGAGTTTGATTTGAAACAAAGGCAAATTTCAAACAAGCAGCCCAGGACAGGGCATAAAATCCACCTTGGGATGTGCCTTGCCTTCTCTCCCAGGGTGTGCCTCACTGTCCATTTCATTATGTCAAGAAGCTGAATATGGGAAAGCAACAAAACTATGGAGAGGGCTAAAAAAAAATTCATTTTGTCCCACAAAGAACTAATTTATGGGGCAATGGAGACTGGAACAAGTGGCCAAGAGCAGCATTTCCTAAGCCACCTTTGCTGCTGAAGTCAATGCACAACATCAGCTTCCACCTCTACCCAGCCCTCCTTTCAAGGACAAAAAATAATCAGAGCTGAGGTGGGACAATTTCTCATCTCATCACATCAAATCTACAAGAAGAGGCTCAAAATTAACCAAACCCCCACGTCCAGATACCAAAGGAGCTAAATTTCCGCTGAAACTTGGATGAAATGCAAGCTGCTCTGTGATCATCATGAGAAAGGCTGCAAAGGATGGCACATGATTATTTCAGCATCTCTCATATGCAAGTTTGATCACAGCACAAGGCACAGAATTATCAGTTACAAGTGACTCACCAGTAAATGCAGCTCCATAAATCAACTTCCCAAAGCCCTGGCCACTGGAACCAGTTCTAAATGAAGGGGAATAAAGCCCACATGGTGCTATTTTCCAAAAAATTCATCTGCCACCATAAACAGCAGCACCTTGGGCCAACATCCACTCCTGACCCAGCCAGGGCAGTGGGACACAAGTGGAAGGATGAGCTGGAACAGGATCTGCCCTGAACTTGACCAGCACAGAGTTTAAGGAGGAATGCAGTCCTAAGCAACACCAGCAGGTGCATTATTTATCTATATTAAAGCTTATTTTTATATTATTATTAATAATCATTATTATAGCTTATTATTTATTTATATTAAAACTGAATGCTAAAAATGGGAAGTCAGGATTGAGACAATGCCTACAGTGATGGAAGATGGCTGCTAGGACTGAAAAGGGGAAGGAAGAAAATGATCAGGTGGGAGGATTTTGAGAGAAGGTCACTGGGAGATGAGACAGATCCCTGGAAAAGAATGGAAAACCCAACCTGTGACCAGTGAGGGAGAACTCAGCTGGCAGCAAAAGGCACCTGTGTGACAGAGCTCTGAGGGCTTCCAAAATGTGAGATCTTAGAGGGCAGTACAGGAAAGGACCAAGAGGTTCAGCCCAACAGATGGAAGGAATGTGAAAAAAAAAAGTGTGGAAAAAAGAGTGTGAAAAACTTCACTTGTTCTCATTATGGGAGTAACCTTGAGTGCCAGGGAAGAACTCTGGGTCTGGAGAACAAAAGGGTGATTCCAAGCCCCAGTTAATTAGCAGCGCACCACGTGGGTTTTGTTCACCTGGAATGTCTGTCTGTAGATATTGGGGCTGTGCAATATCATTCTCTACCCTCCAGGACTACACTCAGGCTACACTATGTAAGTACATTTTTAAATCAGAAGTAATCAAGTGAACATTATGTGAAATATTGTCAGCAATTCACAAGTTTTTGCCATCAAACCACTGAGATGAGCCTCTTTGATGACTTTTCCTAGATTCTACTGGTTTATTGGAAATTGCAATGATAAATTAGCCCCATTATAGCAACAAGCATTGGTTTGGTTACCCTCAGTCTCCAAGCAGAAAGACAATTTATGAGGCTGACATGCCCTGGTTGTGTGTGCACTGTTCTTGTGTGTCGCAGCAGAATTACTCCCAAATTCTGGGTTTCATGCAGGTATTTTGTATTTTGGCACACAGGTATTTTGTACACAGCTATGCAAACACCCAAGCTGAGGGCAGAGTTCACCATGAGGACTGGTTATAATCACAGTGTTGTAAATTGCTTTTCTACAACAGCAGTGTAGGTCACCCCTAGAAATATGGGATCAATAACAGCGTGCAGACCTACTCTGGCATGGTCAAAAATGGATTCCTTTGTCTTCACTCTGCTCAGGTTTTATTTTCCCAGATGATGCTCTGCTGAGGACACAGCCACACAGGCAATCCCATTTTGGTTTTAGTGCCTCTTCTTCAGTTTCCAGATGCCATTTTGGCAGAACAAAGCCAGAACCCAAATGCCAGCATCTCCTGTCTGTACCTCAACCGGAAAAATGTATTTTCATGAAGTAGGTACCTCCTTACCTGCAGAAAAACCCATTTAAAGCAGGTGCAACAACTAAACCTTTCTTAACTGCCAAAAAGCAGGAAGAGTATAAGAGGAGGAAGAGTCTAAAAGGAGAATAAAGGACTGCATTTTCTCCTGGAGTTATTTCTGAATATCTGCATAAAACCTAGGACAAGCAGGACTGAGAGCTCCCTTTAGAGAAAGGCTGTGGCCATATTAAGAGACCAGAATGAAACATGGCAGAATCCCTAAAATTAAGAGAGGCCACACCTCCATTCGACAGCTGTAAATGGGCTGAGAATAACTCCACCAGGAAGCATCACAGCTCTGAACGGCAGCAATTTCTTCCCAGGAAAACTCCTCTATGGAAACCAAGATTTATTCCACGTCCTTGTCCCTGAGAAGTATTTTGGGGAGATGAGTATCTTGCCTGCCAGAGAAGGAATTCGAGGGAGAGCTGCTTTAGTCAAGGTCACACAATGACTCGCAGCCGAGGCTGCCCCTGCAGTTCGTGCCTCACTTCCATTGTCTTTCGCTCAAGGCAAAAACCTCGTGGATTTTCGGGAGTTACCAAACCGGCCAGGGATGTCTGCTTGGCGAAAAACACCAAGGAAAAGGGAAGAGCACCTCCCCTCCTGCAACAGGATATTCCAGGTCCGAACAAAGGATGGATTGCTCGGGGCACAGAAAAGCAGCGTGGCTGTGGTGCCCTCTGTCCACCCCGCTGTGCTGTGGCAGAGCTGCCTCGGGATGCGCAGGGAGGCAGCGCTGCCCGTCCATCCCTGCAACGCCATCCCGGGGCTGTGCTGGCCCCGCCGGGAAGGGCAGCGAGCAGGGCAGCACCCGGGGCTGGCAGCTGAGCAAACCTTCCCCCAGGGCACCCCTACACCGAGCAGCATCGATTTGGGGCTCATCCCTCACCCCGCGGAGGAGCAGGCACAGCCACAGCCCCTGGGGACACGGGGACACCTCGGCCCTGCCCCGAGCACCCCCAGGATGCTCCAGAGCCAGCGCAGCGACCGCTCCCCAAAGGCAGCGAGGCGCTCCTTTCCTCACAGCCCTGCAGCGCATGACCTCCCCGTGCCCTCCGTGCGCATCTCTGAGAGACCCCCAGACCCCCTCATAGACCCACCAGACCCCCTTAGAGACAGCCCCGCGCCCCTCCACACCCCCTGAGCACGAACCCCAGCGCAAAGAAACCCCCACAGCTCCCGTCATTCACCCTCCTCACAGCCGCACGCATAAACCCCAAATTTCACCCAGCACAACCTCCCCAAAACGCCCTCTCTATTCACGAGCCTCGCTCGTTAAATCCCCTCCCTAATCACGCTGTGTGAACTCCCAACACATCCCTGCACAGCTCCCCAAACAGAGACCCCCGCGCCCTCCCAACTGCCCTCGCACCCCAGCACCCTCTCCACACCCCAGGTGCCCGCCCGGCCCTGACCGCACCCCTGAGTACTCACACCGTGTGTGCCATACCCCAAAAACCCTACACAGAGAGCACAAACCCTTCCCAGCCCATCCCACAGCCCTGTGCACTCACACCGTGTGTGCCATACCCCAAAAACCCTACACAGAGAGCACAAACCCTTCCCAGCCCTGAGCACACACACCATGTGTGCCATACCCAAAAACCCTACACAGAGAGCACAAACCCTTCCCAGCCCATCCCACAGCCCTGTGCACTCACACCGTGTGTGCCATACCCCAAAAACCCCTACACAGAGCACATAA
>NW_005054314.1:9138649-9145815 GCF_000277835.1 Geospiza fortis
GCAAGACCAGGGCCCACGGCCGGGAGCCGGACACACGGACACGGCCAGCAGCCGGACACACGGACACAGCCAGGAGCCGGACACAGGGACATGGCCAGCAGCCGGACACACGGACACAGCCAGCAGCCGGACACAGGGACACCGTTGTGAGCCGGCCACGCCCCTCCGGCCGCACACCTGCAGGGCGCTGGGCACACGGCGGGGGCGGCCCCAGCCCCGGGCGGGCACAGCGGGGCTCGGCACCCCCAGAGCCCGGCAAAGGTGACCTTGCGGGCAGCCCCGAGTGGTGCAGCCCCCTCCCCATCCCTCCCTCCTCCTCCTCGCTGCACCAAGGGATGCTGACGCTCGTTACCTTCCTCCAGCTCGTCCATGCTGCCGATCTTCCTCGAGCCATCGATGGTGTAAATGTAGCGCACGCCCTGGGGCAGGTTGATGTTGTCGGACAGGGAGCGGGTCAGGTCCGCCAGGAGGGCATCAAAACTTCGGAAGCGGTCGGAGGACACGGCGTATACAATCCCCTTGAAGTAGCGGTCCCCGTTGCGATAGAAACGAACCTTCTTGGCTTTCTTCTCGTTACTGAGCGCCTGTAAGGTCCGGGTTCTGTAGAAGCTACAGTGAGCGCTGTGAGTGGGGCTGGGCAAGCCGTTCATCCGTGTGCCTCGCATGTTTCTGGACGCCTTGTCTCTTTCGTCAAAGTGTCCAAAATCAAGTTCCATAGTTTGGTGAGCCCTAAAGATCTGCAGCTGAAGGGCAGGAAGGAGATGGGGAGAGAAGGAGGGCAAAGGAACGGGTTAGAGCCGCGATCCAGAGAGCAGAACCACGCTAAGGCTGTGTCTGGAGCAGGACAGATGCATTTGGGAAGCGCCCCCTCCCCTGACCCAGATTTGTATCGATTCTGGGGACTGAGAGTAGGAGGGGTCCTCGCATTCTGAAAGGGATCCAACTACTGGGGGCAGGGAACACGTTTCCAGAGAGCCGCCTGCTCCTCCTGCACCTGGGAGTTTTCAAAGTGCAGCAAATTGGGACTTGGGGCCAAAGGGATACACGGCAATCACTACTCAGCCCCCAAAAAAACTCATCCAAACACCAGTTGGCAATGAATTAAACCTCTGAGCCCTGTGAGGTTTCCTTTGGCAACAGAAAACAAGGAGATCCCAGTAAGTCAGCCCTTCAATCTGTCGAATCACGGAAGGACCCAGAGCATCTGAATGTTTAACATTAGAATAAACTGGCATTTATGAAAGAATGGTCGCAGGGGAATAAGCAGTTTCTTTGTGACAGCCTGTTCAATAAGGGTTAGCAATGAGATCCAGCCCACCCTTCCCCCTATCCGCAGCCCCCTCCTAGCCCATCAATCAATTCCCAGGACCAGCCTACATCTCCAAGAAGAAATGACTGCAAAGAAAAATCTGTCATTGAAACGCAGCTTCGGTAAGCTCTTTTCAGCCCGAGCCCCCTCTGAATTGCATTTTCGCTCCCGTTTAATGAGGAGGAGAAAATAAAGGGGCTATTTCCACCCCCGCTGCTCCCGGCCCTAAGCGATTTAATAGCTGGAAGTGCCCGTGCCCCAGGGACACGCCGCCCCTGCTCCTCACCTTTCCCTGTTCTGAGCACGGGGGGCTCCCGGCACTGCAAAGCCGAGGCTGGAGCTGACACCCAGCCAGCAGCAATTCTGCCCTGTCTCTAGTTTATGCTCGAGAACAACCTTTCTCCTGCACCAAACCCCAGCACAAAAGGAGAAGGAACCCACACACCCCCCAACGCTGCAATAGAGACCCTTCCTCTCCCCCAGCAGCGCCAGGCACATGCACCTCATGGATGTGGTTCTCATGTTAACACAGGGCTGAAAGGGGATTTACAGCGCTTGGCAGCCAGGTACAAACCCAGGAAAAGCTGTTGCTATCTCATCCCCGCCCTTTACACTCGCCGGAATGAAGCTCCTTCCCTGTATTTTACAATGTCAGCGTGACCCATGCGAGAAAAAAATCATTGTCCCCAGGCTGCGGGGAGGCAGATGACAATGCAGGCATTCCACAGAGAAACCCCGAGTTGGGGACGTTCCCCCCACGATGCCAGCCGGGGTAGATTCAGTCTGGTGTCATGCACTGAACAATGAAACAGCCAAGCAACTTCGGGAATGAATCAGAGGATGCAGGGGTTTTGATTTTAAAATGAGCTGCAGATGCTGTAAAGCAGCAAGAAAAGATTCCTCCTTTCTGTTACTTTTCTGCATGCAAGTCACTCAGGAAAGCTCTACTCACCGGTTTTCAGCGTGCAGGGTGGAGATGCTCAGAGAAAGAAAACCAGGCTCACTCTGCCTTTGTTGTCTGAGCTCCAAGCAAGAAATTCCTGCCAGGGTGGATGAGACGCCTCCTAGGTCCTAGTGCCTTGTTCCATCCCCTCACGGTAACTTTGCCTCAGTGATTCTCACTCTCACCATCAGCTGTCTGCTCACAGGCTGTGTTTGAGGGCAAAACGAGGTGCTGATTCCAGCTCTGGATAGGTCAGCAAATCGGTAAACAAAAGGTTTAGAGGGGCACGCTTGGGGGTGGTGTTTGGAAGGATGCAAATGTCCCCTTGAATCCAGTTGTACCAAGAAATCATCTGGCTCAACTGAAAAAAATAAAAGGAAAAAAAGCCAGGATAATTGCCCCAATCCTACAGGATTAGCAGTACAGGGGGGTCACAGTCACAATCCCACAGTGTGGCACAGGGCTGGCACAAGACTCCTGTGCATTGGGAGGGCAACTGAGAAAATCTCTGACCAGTGCAACTGGGCACAGTCCTGCTCCTGTGCCGGCTTTACATGGCATCTGTGGTTTACACTGGCAAGCAGAAAGGGAGAATTCACTTGGTGGTTCTGCACGAGGTGCCCCTGAATACTTTTTCTCTGTTAACATTGGACACAAGCCAAAGCCAGAGCGCTGAATCCCAGTTCATTCAAATCCCCAGGGCCTTCAGGATGGAGTCATCCAGCACAAGCTAAACCCAGCAGATCCAGCGTGGCTCACATCCCACTGTAAGAGAAGTTCATTCTCTGATTCCATTACAGGAGGAGCCAGCTGTTAGAAAATTGTACTGCGCTCTTTCTCTTTGACAGCAAAATCTTTCACCTGCTTTCTGGGTGGAGATTCCTACGCTGCAGCACCACTAACCCTGCTCCTAACCCCACTGGTGCTGGCCTCGTCTTCACATTAGAAAAGAATGGGATTTGAAATGGGAGAGTTTTCCCATCTGTAGAAGGAAACCTTTCCTAACAACACTGCGTCTGTTTCGAGTGAAAACATCAGATGTTGTCATTTTGGCACATCACAGCAGTATCACATTTACACAGAAGGAGTTGGTATTTATTCCAGCTTTGTCTGCCCTGTGCATGATAGTCCAGGCAACACTGACACAAACCCACTGAGAGCTCGTCTCTGTCTGCCAGCAACTTTCACACATGACACTTGTAAAAAGTTTCTTATTCCCTGAAACCACCCTTTTATTCCAAGGCTCCCACACATCCTCTGCTGGAGCTTTTGGCTGCTCCCTTGTGTGCGGGGTCAGATCACTGCAGAGGAGACAGAACTGCTCTCCTCCCTCAGGAATCAGCCCTTGAGGGGAAGAGCAGGGTCTGTCCTCTCCAGGGTATATGTCAGTAAGGGGAATGTGGGACTTCAAACCTTCTCCTTCCCATTTGGTCCTATTTTCTGAATTAGATAATTCCTGGCTGTTCATCACCATGAGCTTAATCTGTCCAGAATTAACAATTTTTTCCTTTAACACAATACTGCTGTAAATATAAATCTGCCTGTGCTTTAAAAAATTGCCAAAAATATAAATCATTCAGCATGTGCCAAGTACAGCAGCAGCAAGAATAGAGAAAAGGAGAGTCCTCATTCAGCCTTCAGTGGCACACACAGCTTTGACAGAGAAGAGGAAGATTTTTGGGATGAAGGCTCAGGATCCAGGTACTACACCAAAGTAACCAGGCAGGATGATGCAGACCCAGGTGGAATTGCACCACAATGTGTCAATCTCCCAAATTTGACTTGTATGGGAGGTTCTGAGGGCAGCAAAGGGTGCCAAGCACCATTAACAGATGGCTCTTCTTTCTGCCCCCCAGCCCATGCCCGCTGTGAGATGAGCGTGTCTGCATGGACACCTCTGCTCAGGACAGGGACAGAAGCTTTTTGAAGCACAGGCCCTTCCTTTGAAAAGCATTAAAACTAATTACTCCAACAAGAGAACTGAGATTTGTCCCTGACTGAAGGATAAGGTTTCTACAGCAAATCATGGTAATGTTCACCTTGGGTAAAACCTCGAGTTCCTCCTGAGCAGCGCCCAGAACACCCCCAGTGTTCCAGAACACCTCCTTTAATCCCTCCACAAGACCAGGAGGACCTCACAAGCCAGAGCACCATCAGAGGTGAAGAGCCCTGGAGCCAGACTGATTGCACATGTCCTCAGTGAAATCACACCATATTTGCTTCTCTCCAGGTGGGAACAGGATCACCTCAGACCACAGACATCAGCACAGAAATCAGCAGCAGTTCCTTGAGGAAAGCAAGGGCCTGCTCCTGACTTCATTTCTTCTTCAGAGCTTCTTCCCTGCCCTTAAGGAGTTAATGCCAGTCAAAACATATTTACATCAGAAGAGACTCACCCTCTCAGACATCATACTCTAAACAATTTTAGGCAGCGTGAGTGATTGAGAATTGGAAAGAAAATTCCACTTCCCATCAATAATTTCATCTAGCTGCAAAGGGAAGATAAATTTAGCTCTTCCCATTAAATTATCTACTTCAAATCAGGTGAATCATCTTTCCTCCAGGAAGGTAATATTTAGACTTTTGACTGTGTCACTAAATCTGTATAAATACATGTTTGTTGACATTGCTGAGCAACTGTGACACTTTGGAAAGGGACAGACTGCGGGTGACAGGGGTTGTGTGGTGCTGGGTGCCAACTTCTTCACATACACCTAGAAAATCCAGGTTTTAGCGTCACCAGGAGCTGCAGTTTCAAATACTCTGTGTCAATGCCCTGTTGCTTTGCTATGCAACTTCCTGACTCGTATAAAAATTGCCTCTGATGGCACAGCACATTGTCTGAACAGGAGATAAGTGAGGGTGATAAGCAGCCAAGGTCTGGCTGCTTCTGTACAGAATCACAGAAAATTCAAGTGACCACTGGGTTTGAAGGAAGTCTTGGATCAGCATCTCCAAGTCAGTCTATTTGGAATGTTTAGTTACATTTCTTACTTTAACCTCTGTGGTTCTGGACTGTGTGGAAATTATCATCCCTGATCACTGCTGTCAAAGCTCTGCTTGATGTAACTTAAACACCAAAACTTTCTGAAATGACAAATTGTTGTTTCAGGGGTCTGACAAGGGTGTCAAGGCACTCACAGCTGAAATCCCATCGAGTCAGTGGCTCAATCTCAACCCTATAGAGCAACATCCTTTAAATGTGAATCTTCAGAAGAGCTGAGAGTTCGTCAGAGAGTTATCCTATATCAGGATATAAAGTTCCTCCTACAGAATACTACGAGCTAACAAGCAATGGGGACTTGGCAGACTTTCACCACATAACATTTGTTTCCTTTGGAGATTTATTTTTATAGGGACCACACACACATCTGAAAGTCTTTTAAATACCAAAGCTGGAGAGCCAGAGTCAGCCCAGGCACTGGGGAGAGGAGGGTGGAGGGTCACCTCCAGAGCAGCTCCCCCTCTGCAAGCCTTGCAAACATCTGCAGGGCTGCTCAGAAATCGAGGTTGAAGGACTGAACCCTTCAACCACTGCAACCTCCGGGGAGGAGCAGGGACAAAGTTTTCAGTGTGAGGAAGGAGGAGAGGGTGGAAGAAGCAGCTGGGCTCCGAGGCCACCTGGGTGTGGGAGTGCTCAGCAGTGCCCACAGCAGCAGTGAGTGGGAGCTGCCGCTCCTCCACACCCCACAGGCTGTGCTGAGGGAAAGCATTTTAAACTAATCACAGGGGGCATGGCAGCCCCACTCCCCTGGCAGATGCCCTCAATGTCAGCAGGTGACTTTAGCTCTGGGTATTTGTGAAATCTGGGAGCCAGGGGCCTTTGCATCCTCTGAGGGACCATCAGGAAGCAGGCTGAAGGGGAAAAAGCCATTTTCTGTGCTGAGTATCTGGAAATTGTGCAGCTCAATGAACTCAAGATATTCCAAACACATCCAGATACAACAAAGCATTCAACCCCACAGCAGTCATCCAAAAGAAAAATACCTTCTGCACTAGATCTCTGCTGGCTCAATCCCCTCCCTTCTACAACAAACCACCACAATTAATAAATCTTTCCCAGCTGAAAACAAATTCCCTGACAGCAGGAAGGGAAGCACCCCACCCCAGCATCTCCCTGTGTATTTTGGGTGAACTCTGCCAGAACCAGTGAGTTCCAGGAGCCAGTTCCTGGTGGCAGCTCAGTGGCAGCATTTTCCCTTAAAATCCAAGTGCAAATCTTGCAGAAATCCATGGCTGTGCCTGCCTCATGCACTGCCTGTACCCAGGCATGTGCAGAGCCCCTCTGAGCTTGTCAGTACATATGTGCTGACCAAGTTATGGATGATATATGGTCTGTAAGCCCCAGGTCATGACAAATGGAACAGCAAAACATCCAAATTCTCCTTTTCCCAAGGTTGTCCATGGGCTGCAGCATAGTAGTTGGGAGATTTGTGACCAAGAATTTAATAACTTCTTGATAGTTTCATTTTACACAGTAATTGGAACTGAATACCTGATTGCCAGCCTCTCTCAAAATGCCTGCTGAGTGCAACACTGGCTTGAAGGACTTTCCTGATGGAATTCCAAGTGATAGAAAGGAAAATCCCATCAAAGCAGTCACAGGGGATCATGTCACATTCAAGCTGGAAGTGCAGGATGTTTCCTCTCAAACACAGATCCTTTCTGTCACTCCAAAGGCAGTGACAGTGAAGCCAGGTGACACTGGGGAAGCATTTGTAAAAGAGACCCAAGCAGATCATCTTAAAAGCATAGAAATCCCAACAACAGACCATTTCAGAAGCTGTTTTCCATGAGATTTCCACTCAGTAAATGTCATCCCAGACCAAGCCCAGCAGAGGCTGCAGGATTTGCTGTATCAGTGTCCCAGGAGTATAGCAGTAGAGCAGAAATGAAGAGGTAGGAGAGCAGGTA
>NW_005054314.1:9145834-9155449 GCF_000277835.1 Geospiza fortis
CAGGAATGAAGAGGTAGGAGAGCAGGTAAAGAAAGATTTTGTGTTTGTTTTACTCTTTTCAGGAGATGGTTCCAATCTTTTTATCCTAAAAATACAGACAGCACTAATGAATGGTGATTTTTTTCACGGCAGCAAATATTCCCCAGTTATTTTGCTATTGTTCCTCAGGCACACATATCATGTACCTACAATAAACTATTGAAAATCGGTGCTTTGCATCTGTTCTGGCATTTAGAGGTAGATACAGCAATGGGAAAACTCATTTAGCTACATCAAAAGAAAAGCTTATCTGCCCGAAGTCTCATGCAAATTAGGAGCACGCTGAAAGCCCATTGTTTAAACATCAATGAGCTGGGGGCTCCTGTCTGCACAGAGACACAGAATCTCAGTCTGACAGGATGGAGGAACAATTAAACACCGAGTACAAGGTCAGCATCTTCAGCTCTCCCTTTCCCCAGCAGGGAGAGCCAGCACTGCAAACTCTGCCCCAAACTGAACCAAATCTGGGTTTTTTTCAGTAATTCCTGGACACAAGGTACCCCTGAGCACAGGAAGGAAGGAGGTTCCAAACACATCCTGACATGCAAAGCCCTGACCCAAGCAGCTCCTGAGATACCCAGGGATTTCTAAAACACCTCCTGAAGACCTGCAGAGGTGGATCCCTGTGTGTTTTTAGTCTTTAAAGCAAAGGTTACAGTATGGAAACATTGTGGGACACCTCTGCCTTTTAAATAGCTTTATTTCAAGTACTGAAACTCGGAGCTGAACTTGTGCAGCTCCTCCCCTGCTCCCTCCACACACAGCAGAGCTGTGCTGAGGTGAGAGATGGCTGCGGGCAGAAGTTCTCCCTGTCTGCAGTGAGACCATCAAGAGAAAAGCACTGAGCATCATTAATGCCCCTGGACAGATGGAGAGAAGCATCATCCAGCAGGGAGAAAATGACTTTGGCACTTGTCGCAGACATCTTTTATGAAAAATCCTTTCCTTAGGATTTTTCTCCTGAGGAGCTGAGAGGCCTCAGGAACAGAATGTAAACAATGGTTATCTGCTGCTGTGGAATGCAACAGGTGCATCTGTGATTGGTCTCATGTGGTTGTTTCTAACTAATGGGCAATCACAGCCCAGCTTGCTCGGACAGAGAGTCCAAGCCACAAACCTTTGTTATCATTCCTTCTTTTTCTATTCTTAGCTAACCTTCTGATGAAATCCTTTCTTCTATTCTTTTAGTATAGTTTTAATATAACATATATCATAAAATAATAAATCAGCCTTCTGAAACATGGAGTCAGATCCTCGTCTCTTCCCTCATCCTAAGAGCCCTGTGAACACGCTCACAGCCACTCACCTTTTCAGGAAAAAATGTAGTACCTTTTACCTTTACCTTTAACCTGTGAACGTCTGCAGCTTGCTGGAAAAGTCCTTTCTAGCATTGCAGGGGAGTAGGAGATGATTGTAGGAGCTGCTGGACAAGAAGCCAACACCAGAAACCCCACAGAGATGGTTCTGATGCTATTTTATCTTCAGGTTAGGCAGGTTCTGCTCATCAGGAAACCCTCCCAGGGGAGCACACACTACTCACAGATTATTTGATGAAATTCCCAGCCTGGAAAACTTTGTGAACCCCAGAGTAACTGAACAGGGGAATGACAACCCTATCAGAACATCAGGATTGGTATCCCAAAGTTTGGATGAAGAGCCAGGCCAAGAAGGAGCTCCTGGTCTCCTCTGAGGGTGCTGTCAAGCACATTTCTGATTCCATGAGCTCTCCTGGGGTTACCCAACATCAGCTACGTAAACACTCACATTGAGCAGGGACAGCAGCTGCTCAGGCACCAAAAAACCAGCAGGATTCAGTTAAAACCCATTCTGAGCAGTTATCAGTCACCACAGAGCTGGAGCCAAAGAGCAGCTACTTGCAAGGAGTCACAAGGGAATATGGCTGTTTTCTGTGGCCCCAAACTCCAGGGAAACAAGCCCTAGAACCACTGACTGTGCAGTGTGTAAATTCACTCAGTGTGAGTTTGAGCCCTGTCTCTATGTGGGATGCAGAGGGCAAGCGGCTCAAGCAGAAAATCAACTGATGAATGCTGTGGTATTGAAAAGAAAAAAGATAAAGATGATTTTCAATGCTGGCTAGCTGCAAAAAAAAAATGGGCTCAGCAGCAGCCTGACTTTACCCAGGGCCCTGTGGGCTGTAACCACAGTCATCTCTTTCATTAGAGCAGCCAAACTGCAAAGGCAGGGGCTCTCCTGCAGCAGCCTCATTGCCCAGTGCTGGTGTACATTAAACCCCAGCAGAATGTGCCCATCCCACCTCTGCACCATGGTTTATTATGATATAATTGCTGCAGGCTCTGCTTTAGCCCAGCTCTGCTTTGCTCTAACTCCCAGAGCTGCAGCTCAGCTGGTGCAGAGCCAGGGAGAGCCACGAGCACTGACAGGACATTGTTTGGTTCTGTATCCATGAAGTGCTCTGCTGCCCTGAGCCCAGGTTTGATTCTGTTTCCAATTAGAAACCCAAACTGCCTGTTGGATTAGGTGACTTCCACTCTCTAGGCAACCCAACAAATATTTTCCATTTCATCCTTACATTTCAGAGCCCTGCGAGCACAGGGAGCACTCTGCCCAGTTAAACCCAGTTTAACTCTGGGTCCACCCAGCATGAACAGCCCTGCACAGGGAGCACTCTGCTCAGTTAAACCCAGTTTAACTCTGGGTCCACCCAGCATGAACAGCCCTGCACAGGGAGCACTCTGCCCAGTTAAACCCAGTTTAATTCTGGGCCCACCCAGCATAAACAGCCCTGCACAGGGAACACTCTGCCCAGTTAAACCCAGTTTAACTCTGGGCCCACCCAGCATGAACAGCCCTGGCCATGGCCATGACTGGTTCCACTGTGCTCAGCCTGCAGCCCCAGCTCTGCTGACCAGCCCAAATCCCCAGTGTGTGGGCTCAGGCTGTGACCATAACCCTGGCAGAGAGCTATGAAAGGCAGGGCTTGTCTCACTTTTCGGCCAAATCACCTCCAAGCTGGTCAAGCCAGAGATGCTTTCATTTTCCTCTCACTTCACTGTGGGACAGGAAATCCATTCCAGGCCTCCTTCCTCACCTCCTCCATGGAGAGAGGACCTGCAGGGAGGTCTGGTTGTTCTCCCTGCAGTGCTAATTATTACATTTTTATAATTACTAACAAAATAATTATATATAGTAATTATAATTATTATGTCACATACCCCAGCTAAATCATTGTGTTAAATAATTTATATTAAATTATTATTAAATATAATAGATTTATATTAAATTATATTAGATTATATTAAATAATATTAAATTACTATATTAAATGCTATTTATATTAATGATAATATTTTATTATATATTTAATATACTATATTTAAACAATATTGTTTATATTACATGTTAATATTAATTAGTATATTAAATAATTATAGCTAAAGAGAATGCCTGGGTGTTTTAGACCCTAACCAGCCACTCTGTAGCAGAGACACCTTTGTGGTACTCCCCAAAAACCTCATTTCAGTGGTCCTTTAAGCCATCCCACTCACAGACAGTGACATTAGCACACGCTGTGTCCCTGTGGGCGGGGAAGAAAGGACACGAAATATTGATGAGGCTCCAATATTTGTGAGTTCAGTGCCCTGGGCGCGGTGTCCGTGCGGGCTCGGTCACCCGGAGGGACCCGCGGTGCCACCGTGTGGTGACACCGAGCAGCGGGACGGGCACAGCTCGGGCCGGCAGCGCTCACTACAGCGCTGAGCTGTCCCTGCTCACCGGGGTGACCAACACACACCGACACCACCAGCACCTCTGGGATAACGTAATTAAAAATGGGGGAAAAAACCCCAAAACTGCGCAGCACCATCAGCGCTCAGAGAGGAGTGAGATATGTGAGAGGAGGAGAGAAGCTGAGCCCAGGAAGAAGGGAGGGGTGGGGGAAAGGTATTTCATTATTTGCTTTTATTTCTCGCTGCCCTGCTCTGATTTGATTTGTAATAATTAATTTCCCCAGGACGAATCTGTTTTGCCCGTGACAGTAATTGCTGAGTGATCTCCCTGGCCTTATCTCCCCCACAAGCTTTCCATCACACCTTTCTCCCCCTGTTCAGCTCCTCTCATACCATTCTGAATGGTTACTCAGGCCACGATCAGAAGCAGAATAGCCCTTCCTTAGGCTACACCAGTTTATAATTTGAGCTATTTCAGGGAGAAAACCTCCAGAAATAGAGTTTTAGCTCAGTCAATACTGCATTCAAACAGCTGTAATGGGGCAGCCTTATGGGGTCAGCCCAAGGAAGACACTTGAACAGGAGGAGTCACAGGACGCTTCACCTTCTGTCCCGGTTTGCAGTGTCCCCTCTGTCCCCAGCAGTTAAATGCGGTGCCAGCAGATGGCAATCCAAGAAGGGTTTGAGCTCCCAGCAGCTGCCACAGCCACGGGAACCAGCTGCCTTCCCTGCCTCAGCAGGGACAAGTTCTGCCGGAACCCTGGTTCCTGAGAATTTCAGATTTCTGTGCTGCCAGGCACTGACCCACAAGAGAACACTGCATTGACCTGAGGCCCTGGAGAAGCTTCCAAAATGGAATGACAGAGCTGGGATTGTGGGTGTGGAGTTTGAATAAAAATGTGTAATATCACAGGATGGGAAATTTAGAGCTTAAGGTTTTAGAATATAGCAATATAAATAAAGCAAGATGGGTCAGAAGCTGGGTCAGAGGCTGGTTCTTCTCCACCTTCTTCTCCATGGGTTTGGGTGGATTTGTGTAATTGGATAAAAAAGTCCACGTTGCAGCCATAGGTGGTTGGTTATTGGGTTAAAAGTGTTGTCATCTTATCACAGGGGTGCCATGCTGTTTTCTCCTTATCACAAAAGTTCCACACCTTCTTGGTGTTTCTTGTGGGCAGCTCCTCAGAACTCTGAGTCTTCCTTCTTCACAAAGCAGCCAACTGCCTCCAGTTCCCTTCTCAACACCACCCCACTCTTTCATAGCATCTTCTTCTCATTGATCACAGCTGTGGCCTGGTAAAGTCAGGCCTGCTCCTAATCTTGGATAATTGGCCCAGCTACAGCTCCTTAGGGGTAAGATTACTTTGTACACTATCTTTATTTTCTTATATTCTATCCCCCTACATAAAAGTAAAATAAGTTAGGTGTCATTTCTTAATTGGACAGTTTATCCTTAAAAGGCCTTGTAGAGAGAGATGGGGCTCCATTTTTAGTTTGTTAGAGAGAAGTGCTGTAGAACTCAGGGTGAGACTGTAACATGGATAAGAACTAACAAACCTCTGAGTCCAAACAAGAAATATCATCTCATATTGGGCATTTAATCTCAACCCTGGCAAAAAAGAAGCAAAGACCCCACACTGTGCCACTGCAGCCAAACCTCTGAAGGAGGTCAGAGGCTGAAGAGAACACCTGGGTGTTTTAGCCTCCAGCCAAGCACTCTGCAGTAGAGACACTTTCATGGTACTCCCCAAAATACCCATTTCAGTAATGGGTATTTAACTCATCCCATGGAATTCTTGGCCATTTCAATAGCCTTTAACTCATCCCACAGAATTCTTACCCATTTCAATAGCCTTTAACTCATCCCATGGAATTCTTGCTGGCCTCTCAGTGCTGGCACATGGACGTTCACCCCACTGCACATGGTCACTGATCACTGTGATTTAGCAGTGTCAGTGTCCTTCCTTGCGGGTGGTTTCCTTTGAGCAGAGCTGTCCAAGGCACAGCATTGAGCTCACACACTCTGGCATTTCAGGCAGCACAAATCCATCTGCCCTCAGCCCATCTTCTCACATCCCCATGCCCAGGAATTAATTTCAGCCAGCTCTGGAAGAGCTCCTACTTTATGCAGTGAATTGCTGTTCCTATTTCCCTCTTCCTCCAACAACAATTTATTAGGATTTAGATGCTTAAAACACTACTGAAAATGTTTCTGCAAAGTCCTCCTGGATTTTCAGGGGCTGGTCTGATGTTCCCTGCAGACTTGCTGTGCTGCCCCTTTTGAAGGAGCAATTCTCACCTACAGCCACAGGACCAGGTTGCCCAGGGACACAGCAGGACCCCAAGGACTGAAGCTGGAGCAGGAATTCTGTCAAGCCACAGCCCAAGTGCTTTTCTGTCATGTTCCTGTCAATGGCTCAGCTCTGTGCTGAGAAAGAGCCCACCCAAGGTGCCTGTCTGGTGACTGGGTCTTACCTGGTCTACATGAGAGATATCTGCTCAGATTAGAGTCCAGATTATTCTTAAACCTGTGCTTCTACATCTACAAAGTGGAGAATTTAGATCTAAAATGGAGAAGACTGCTCAGGCTTCCCAGCACTTGAACAAACCCCAAACCCAGGCACATCTTCACCAGTGTGAGTTTTCTTGAGAAGAGACAAACTGTTGATTATCCCTCCACAGGGCAAAGCAGCTGCTGTGGCAAACACATCTAGAAGGACTTGTAGTGACCACTTGGAGCCATTAACAGGGATATGAGTGATCTGCCTGGTGAGGGATGAGATTACAGCAACATCCTGCTAATTAATAGACAGGAGGTCCCATCCACTGAACTACTGATTGAGCTGGTGCTTTTAATTAGAGTCTGAGTTGCTGTGCTGCAGGGCTGCTTTCCAACCCCTCACCCAGGACAGAGATTAGCAGCAGTTTTATGCTAATTTATGTTGGCTGAAAAGCTGGTGATTTTAGGAGACATTTAGATTTCAGGGAGGAACTACTTATTAATATTCATCTCAGCTCCTATAAATACATTTCTAATCCACTGCAGGATTTAGAAGGCTGTGGATGGCAGCTGTGTCAGTGCACACATTGGATGTGTTGCAGAGCAGGGGTCATGTTAGGTCAGGGGGTGCTGGAGCAGAGCTGTGACAGGGTGGGCACAGCTCACAGCTGTGGGATGTGGTAGGTGGCATTTCTGTGTTTCTGCCACAGTGACAGGAGCTGGACAAGTCCCAGGATGAGCACACACAGTCTCTTGGGCTTTTCCTAATTCTGGCTTCTCAAACTAACTTCAAGTCACAGAGGAGGTAGAGCTCAGCTTTATCTTATGACTCTTCAGGGCCTCTCTGAGCCTCTCCTTTGCATAATATTTGTTCTCTGTCTTGCATTTCCCAAACACCTTCATACATGCATTTGCCCCAAAGGAATGGAGAGCTCAAACCCAAATTATACTTGCTAATATGAAACAATCACTCAGCACACTTTCAACTTTGCTACTCCCCACCTGAACTCCTCCCTCCAGTTTAGCCACAATCCAGCTGGATGTGGACATCCCAGAAAGTGGCACCATTTTCTAGACTCTCTGCACACACATGCCCATGCACTGACCTTTCCACATGCCCCCATTTACTTTCCCATCAATAAGAACTGGTTCCAGTGTTGCAGCAAACACCACAATCAAGCTGGCCACAATACACAGAACAGCTCTACACTACATCAGAAGGCTGCAAGCATCTGCTCTGCTTGTTCTTTAGCCCAGCTTTTTACACCCCTCATGTTGATGCAGTGCCCCTGTGTGCCCTCTGTTCCCTTTGGTGGTTGCTCAGCACACCTGGGCACTCCATGGCTCATTGCTGTCAGTGCTGCTCAGCTGCTGCTCACAGCTGTGCCCACTGGGGATGAGGCTGGGCCAGCCCATCCCAGTGACCCCAAACTGTGCCTACAGCCCCATCCCAGTGACCCCAAACTGTGCCTACAGCACAGCTCCATCCCAGTGACCCCAAACTGTGCCCACAGCCCCATCCCAGTGACCCCAAAGTGTGTGCCTACATTCCAGGATAACTTTTTTGTTGTAGGCAGCCCATACTGGTTTCAGCCACAGAAGGAGAAAAGTATTAATTGGTTTGGCTGCCCTATTGTAGAATCTCTGGTGCTATGAAGTTTCCAGAGGGTACCATGGGATCCATAAGCAAAATCACAACTTACAAAACCTAAAGCCCTAAATCCACATTTTCTAGAGCACTGAAACAAAGAGCACAATGTGAGTGGAGCAGTACCATCCCAAACAACCACCAGCAAGCTCCTCAGAAACTGGGAGAGGTTGCATCACACCAGCTGGCAAAAGAGCTTTTGGTTCCTTTATGTTCGCCACAGCAGCTGGGGAAAACCCACAGACCATGGGGTGGATGAAACCAAGAATAACCAGCCCCAAAGTGACAGCCATCACCAGGACAGCAGCTGCAAGGAGGAGAGGTGCTACTACACCTTTGTGAGCAGCAGCCTGCTCCATGCCTCAGCCAGGAAGCCTGGAGCAGATTCAGATGATGCTACACAAAGATGTGTTCAGGAGGGGTGAAGGTGTCCTGTCAACTATCATATTTTCTGGAAAAATCCCTTTGCCAGGATTTCTTCTCCTGGGAAGCTGAGAAGCCTCAGAGAAAAAGGAAAACAATATGATCTCATTTGCTTCTCCTGTGTTTTGCTGCTTTGGAATGGGGTTGGAGATTGTTTATCCAGCATGTGAATTGTTTTTACTTAATGACCAATCACAGTCCAGCTGTGTCAGGACTCTGGTGAGAGTCACAGGTTTTTCATTGGTATCTTGTTAAGCCTTCTGTAAGGATCCTTTCTCTATTCTTTAGTATAGTTTTAATATAATATAATATAATATAATATAATATAATATAATATAATATAATATAATATAATATAATATAATATAATATAATATAATATAATATTAGCCTTCTAAGAACATGGAGTCAAATTCATCTTTCTTCCCCACGACGGGGGACCCTGAAAATCCCACAGTGTCCTTCAGGAGGGAAGCAGGGAGCAGCTCCTCCTGGTGTCACCATTCCCTGACGTGAGGAGCTGTAGGGACAGAGGGTAGGATGGTCAGGACCGACAGAGACAGAGATCTCTGCAGGCAGGTGAGGAAACTTGTGGTTTATTGCATTTATTGCAAAGGGCCTGGGTGCAGGGCTGCCAGCCACAGCTCAGAGTAGGCCCCAAAGAGGGAGAGAGAGGTAGAGAGAAAGTGTGGTATTTGCAGGGGTCCTCAGGACGAGGTGGGAGATGAGTGTATCTGACCCCATGTTCTTAGAAGGCTGATTTATTATTATATGGTATTATATTATATAAAAGAATACTGTACTAAAATTATATTAAAGAAAGAGAAGGATACAGACAGAAGGCTTAACAAGAATGATAATGAAATCTCCACAGTCCAGCACAGCTGATCATGATTGGCCATTAAATTAAAACAATTCACATGGAACCAATCAAACATTGACCAGTTGGTGAACAATCTCCAGACCACATTCCAAAGCAGCAAACACAGGAGAACCAATCAGATAATTATGGTTTCATGTCTCTCTGAGGGTTCTCAGCTTCCCAGGAGAAGAATCCTGGGCAAAGGGATTTTTTAGAAAATATGACAGTGACAAAAAGAAGGCAAGAATGTGGTAAGGAGGATGAGAGTAAGGTTCCCATTACAATACAATAAATCTTCTTCTGTGTTGAATATTCTGATTCTCACTAACCAATCCAGTACAATATACAAATCCTACAGCATTTACATACAGCCTATAAGAATCACTACATTACCATGCTGTGTTACATTTTAAACCCTAAAAACTCCTCTTTGGAC
>NW_005054314.1:9155570-9158643 GCF_000277835.1 Geospiza fortis
ATATTATAGATATAATTTTATATATTATTATGTATTATTCTATATTATTATATTAATATATATTATATACACTATATAATATTTATATATTAATATTTATAAGGCTTTGCTGTTTCATCTTCCCCAACACTTGGATTTGTGTCTGGAATGAGGAGCTGGTCTCCTGAGCCCCTGGTAGGAGCAGCAGGTGGCACCATCTGGGGTGTGAGGTGGCCCCGTGCCAGCAGCACTTGGGGCTGGGTGACTCCGAGCAGGGAGCACAGGCACAGCCTGGAGAGAAGGGAGAGCAAGGGAAGGAGCAAACTGAGGGAGAGCTGCTCTTGAAGAGCCTGGAATTGATGTTTCACTAAGAGCAGGCACAGATGGGAGCTGAAGGAAATGCTTTCAATCTGTTTGCACACATGAAGAAAGGGAAAGGAGAGTTAACTTGAGAGCAATGTTAGGGGGAAAAAATAAGAAAAACAGTCATTCAGGGATGTTCTTAACCCCACTGAGTCAGGAAATCCCCCAGCAGTGAAAATAGCAGATGTGAACACCAAAATGACAGCAGGGACATCACAACAGGCAGCTCTCTGCCATGCTTGAAGAAACAAAGATTGCCTCACTTGCTAAAGGAGTCCAGAGTCTGTAAAGTTCAGCACACAGACTTCTGCAGGACTGCCTGGCATCTTTGGCACAAGTCAGCACACAGACTTCCCCTGCCCTGTTCTGATACCACAGCACAACAAGCACTCAAGTGAAACCAGGCCTTTTGCACAGTCCAAAGCCTTTTTTCCTTTTCAGATTAAAAATCCAGTACTATTGGTGGTATTAAGATAAAGGCTGGACTTGATGAATTTTAAGGTCTTTTCCAACTTCAACAATTCTTAAACAAAGGCCAGGTCTGGCCATTCAGAGTACTTTAAATAAAAGGGATGATTTCCTTGTTCTTTTCCTAATGTTTGCTGATACTGGTAGGGTGTGGTAGAGAAATTGTAAGACTTCAAAAGTGTATAAGTTTATATTATAAGTACAATGTGTTTATTTCTCTCTTCAGTCATTATGGGCTCCTGAAGTCTAAGCCCTTTGTGCTTCAATGAGTTACAGGCAAAATCTGAATAGAGAAGCCGGGAAAGCTGGGTTTGCCCTCTGTTGGTGTGAGGATATCAGTCAGCTTGTGGTACTCTCCTCTTTAAAAGTCAAGGCTTGGAATGGATGCTTCCCTCATTTCTCCTTCCTGATTCCCTCAGGCTCCCATAAGAAAACTGTTCCAGAGGTGGAGGCACACGTGAGGGTCACGCCTGCAGAGAGAGCTGAGGCACCAGAGCTGGGCTGGGCCCCGGCTCTGCAAGCACGGGACAACAAAGCCCTCCCTGTGAATTACAGGCAAGCAGGTCAAACACAACAAAGAGATTTGCCTTTCCCCCCAGTTTAAAATGTGCTCGTTTGGGCTGATTCTAGGGGGAAATGTGACACCAGATGATCAGGAGGGCAGCAGCTAACGCTGATTTAGCCAGCCACCAACTAGAAGCTAGATCAGAGCAGGGTTCATCTGGTTTTGTTGGTCAGGGACAAAGCAAGACTGTAAGAGCCTGAATGAGGGAGGTGGGACTCCAGGCAGCTCTTCAAAATGCAGTTTATTGTATCCAAGAGGTTACAGCATCCAGGGTCCTGGGCGACAGAGCTGTGCCTACAGCTGTCAGCTCCAGCTGCAGGCAGGCCTGGAGACCCTTTGGTTTTGGTTACAATGCATTATAGACTTTTCTTTGCTTGGCATCTTAATACAGCAGAACCAATCTATACCTTAACTTTTACCTATAGCCTATCATAACTCCTATAATTACCATGTTACTATTCTCCAATCACTAAAAGTCAGTACATTACAGTTTAAGCTAGAAGTTGTTTTTCAGTTTTCTTGCAGTGAAAAATTCTGAGACTTTTTTCCTACTTTCTCCATCTGCTAACTTGTTTGCCTGTGCTATCTTTCTGCTTGGTAAAAACATCTTCTTGTTTGGGGTGGGTTTATCCTTTGCTCTAAGCCATAAAACCCCTTCTAACTAACACACCCTTTGCCTCCTTGGTTATCCAGTAAGACTGGCTCACCAATTCTTTTCTTCTAGATCAAAACTTGCTTCCATCTCTATTCCTTCATCAGACTCTACATTTAAAAATCTTTCTGCTAAGCACACATATCTGTGAGACTTTCTTGTCAAACTTTCATCCTTCCCAACACAAGACAGCTGCTTCTGAAGCTGCTGTACAATCTGAGCAGTGAGGATGGGACAACAGCTCATCCTGACGCTGTTGGTCAGCCCCAGGTGGGTGCTGGCTGCCCATGCTGTAAGGTTTTGGCAGTGCTGATGCTGCAGCAGGACCTTTTTATGTCAGCTACAGCTTTTGGGGTGTTGATTTTCAGTTTCCCCTTTCTTCTGGAGTCCCAGTGAACCTGCCCTGTGAGCTACAAGCAGTTCCTATCCCAGCCCAGTCCCTGCTTGGCTCCTGTTCTGACCCCTCTCTCATTGCCATCATTACTTTACATCTCCTGAATTTTAACTGGCTGCCCATTACTTATCAAACATATAAATTACAGAGAGGATTGCTTTTATCTCTGCAGTCCCAGAGGGTTTGGGGATTTGTGGTTGGAGGGTGCAGTTTGACACCACCTGCCCTGGGGGAAGGATGCAGAGCCAAGGATCATTGCACCCCTCTGATTTCTGATGGAAAAAATATTCAAGCTTCATCCATGGGCAGCAACAACAGAAATCCATGGGGCTTGCTTCTAGTGGAACCCTCCCTGCAGGTGCTGCATCCCTCTGGAGCAGCTGGACTGGGATGCAAGGGTAAAAAAGTGTCTGCTGGCACTTCAGATGTTGAAGATTGCAATGCAAGATGTATTCTATTACCATCTGTATGGGAGTTGTCTTTTGTCAAGTGGGCAGTTTGCCTTATCTCTCTCTCTGAGTGACCACATTCACACCTCCCTCAGGAGGGGACATCTGCTGATAACAGCCATTGAATGTCACTGCATGGCTGATAAGAAGTACAGCATCCCATTGGGAGATGTGAGCCCAGAGGGAGGAGCCAAGCATTCCTG
>NW_005054314.1:9158824-9184244 GCF_000277835.1 Geospiza fortis
TTTTTTTGCCTGAGAGCCCCTTAATTTAAAATTTATAGCAATTCAGAGGGGTGGGGAGGGTTTACATTCTCCATTTCAGGGAAGGCTTCTGCCTTCCTTAGCAGACTCCCGTCTTTCCAAACCAAGACACCAGAGCAGGGAAAAGTCTGTGCTCTCCAGGCCAAACCTGGGTGCTGCTCCTCTTTTCTAAATAAGGATTTATAAAAACTTAATTCAGTTCTTAGAAACACACACTAAAGAAAGAGAAACATAGCTGAGTGATGGGAGAAAAAGAGTAAGAAATCAGAAATTAATCTCTCCCTCTCCTTTACATCAGGGTCTCCAGGGCCTCTCCAGTGAAAAGCACCTTTTTTTGTTTCCCTGTGCTGGGAAGAAAGCCGTGCTTTGCTGGTATCAGCCATCTAATTAGGATAGGGATTGTGTGACTGAGCAGGTAGCTCAGGAGCAGATCTTTTGTGAGCAGAGCTAATTTCATTTGTGCGAAGAGAAATGTGGGGCTTAGGCTGAATTATCAAATGAATTATACCAACAGATCATTCGCCTTCACAGTGATTTGATTATCAAAGATTTTGCAAGTAAAGGGACGGGGTAACCAGCTGAGGGACAGAGAATTTCCTGAGGGAAATGTCAACTTGGCAGCTGCATCCCTCACCTGGCTGTGTCAGGCCAAGGTTATTAAGGGAAGGTGACATGGTGCAATCATTTGTGATGGAATTCTTCTGTGCATCTGCTCTCCCTTCAGCTGTAGCTCTTTCCAGCACACAAGCATTTTCCAGTGCAGAACTCACCCTTTCTCTCAGATGAATTATCCCAAGCACCTCAGACACTTCAACATTTCCTGTCAGGCTCATAAAACAAATCTTACCTCAGCTGGTAATGAACCTGATGTGCTGTGACAGCCACAAGCAGGGCAACAAAGAGAATCCTCACATGTCAGCAGATCTGAGCAAGACCTCAATCTCCCACCACCAGAAAGAACAGGATGTGTCTCTGAAAGTGACAGCCACGATTTCCTCACACAGGAACCTGTGAATGCAGAGGCTGATGTGCCATGTTCTATTAACACAGGATTCCTTTGGAAAGAGTTAATCTTTTGTGGGCCTTGTCTTGGATTCCTTTGAAAAGAGTTATTCTTTTTGTGGACCTTGTCTTACCATCAGCTCTGTTGTTGTGCTTTCCTGGGACAAAGAGCAGGAAAGAAATTGCAGATTGTTTTATTTTCTTTTAAAAAGTGTTTTTCTGCCTACAGGAAATATCTGATGGGAGAAGGCAGTTTCTATACCACAGGTCATGCACTGCAAAGTGTCTGTGTATTTTACACAACATGAAGGTACCTTGTGGAATTATAGGCACTGAAAATGAAATATCTCAAAATGTGAAAGGACAAGAGGCATTTTATGAGTAGAAAAAGTAGTGGTACAAATCTTGCTTCTTCTTGAAAGGAGATCAGCTGGTTCAGGAAGATTCAGAGATTTAAATTCCCTTCAGAGGACTTATATTTAAATCAGCAGAGTTGATCACACTGCAGGGTGCTGTAAAGTTCTTCTGCAGTGACTGGACTTTACTGATCCCCAGTGGAATTTAGGCTGCACTCTCACAGTTATCTGCATGATTAATTCATAAACCAGGCAGGACACTCCTGCAGTCTGGTGGGGTCCACACCTGGAAATTTCTACAGAAATTTCTACAGAAATCTCACAGCTGATGGTTCTGATTCTGCTCCAAGCTCATGGCTGTGGAGATTTCCTCTATTCTCTTACATTCTGATCCCATTTTAATGCATATATTTATTCCCAGGATAATCTTTGCGGGTCTGGCCTCTGCTGAGAGCCCCAGACCATCACACACAGATTCTACATGCTCCTGGTGCAGCTTAAGAAAGACACTTCATGTGCAGTCCAGCACATTATTCCTGCATTTGCTCCTCTTTTTCTTTGTTATTTTGGGCCTGTCATCAGAAGCAGAGCTGAAGCAGGAGGAAATGTTGATAATAAATTGTATGCAGAAGCAGATAATGTGCTTTGTCCTCCCTGTAGCATAGGACTAAAATCCTTGGGAATGGGAACAGGGATTTTGCTGGCTACACAGAAAGCTCCTCTCCCTTCCAGAAGTGGAAATAGAGAATTTGAGAGCTTTACAGACAACAGCACCAGCACTGAATAGACGCTGACACAAACCTCACACTCCCTAAACCACTGCCAGAGAAGGGTTGAATGCCTTTACACTTCCAGGGGGAATCAGGTGTGGAGAGCTGACCTGGGATGTTTAAATGTCCCTTAATCTGGGCACATGGAACTGCTGTTTAAATACCAGAGGGATATAGGAATGTTGTCAAAAAAGTTGCTAACCTACCTCTATGTTCAAATCATATATAGCCAGAAATTTGAGGCTTGCCTAGGAAAACACTTCCCCAAAGTTAAGACAGAAAATCAGAACCGAATTTAAAAATTATTGGCATAACTACAGATTGTCGACAAGGGTGAGACTTTTTTAGTTCGTGTTCCTTTCTCCTCCTTCTTTTTAGATGTATAGAAAGGGTGAGATACAGGAATGTGCTCCCCGTTGATGCAGTGACAAAACTATCCTTTGTCCCCTCAAAAAGGAATGAAGCCCAGAAATTTCTCTCCTCAATTAGGTGAAAAAGCCACTTCATAGGCCTGGGGGACTTCACCTCAAACTTAAGGATGGCCCGCCTGAGCAATTTACTAGAAATAGAAGAGAACAAAGAAATTAACTGCTTTTGTGAGATGTTTTACCAGGAGCAAGAGCCTCTTGCACCTGGCTTGGTTTTTCTTTGTTGTTTTGCCTTTTATTAAATCTTTTTGTTTCCAACACTGCAACAGAAGCCATCCTGCTGATTTTATGCCTCCAAAGGTAGCTGAGCTATCTTGGGTGTGAAATAGATCTCCAAGAGCTTATGAGACCTGGATGGAAGAGACAACTATTGCTGAGGGACAAAAGCCCATCTTCAGCAGCAGCCTGGCATCCACACCCTGCCTCTTCCCAGCATCCTCCCTGCAGCCAGGGACTCTCAGCTGGCCACTGCTGCCCAAAAAGGAGGAGGACAAAAGCCCCTCTGTCCTCTCCAGAGCATCACCTGATTCCAGCACGAGGTCCATGTGGCAGAGTGGTCAGAGTTTGGAGCTGATGCCCAGACACTGGAAAAGTTTTATAAGTTTAGAACTTTTCTGGGGTTTTAGAAGCTGGGACTTGCTGCAAAGTCAATCTGGAGCATGGATGTGAAAAACGACAATCATTTGGTTTTTTTTTTAAATTTTAAAAGTTTAATAGTAATAAAATGGTTATAAAAATAGTAATACAATTAGAGTAAGAATAATTTGGGCAATTTAAATTAGGATAATATGAGACAATAGAACCAAAGAGTTACAGACATCTGGATACTTCGTTCTGGGCAGCACAAGCCTGAAAAAGGAGCCACGTTAACAGAGGATTAACCCTTAAAAACAATAACAAGTTGCATATTCATACACCTCATACAGGATGCATAAATTCCATTCAAACACAGGATTTTGTCTGGTCAGTGTCAGCTTCTTCCTCTGAATCCTGACAGCGCCTTCAAGGCAGGAAGAAGTTCATTTCTTCTGATAATGGAGCAATAAATTCTTTTTCTCTGAAAGATTCAGGTGTCCTGTGGCTGCTATCTCACTGTGAGTACTTTCTTTAGAAAAGTATCTTACATAGCATAGTTTCTATTTTAACATTTTTTTATAACTTAAAACTATATTTAACGCACTACATAAGAGAATTAATACAGCATTACTTTCTAACACAGCACATATAATATTCATTTGAATATTTGTGCAAAGCCAATCATAAAATACACATTTTTCACAATGGATAAACCTGCATCCAGTGAGAACTCAGAGAGGTTGTGTGGAGCAAGGCAGAGGAAAGGGACCATGTGATGAATCTTTCTGGGTAGAGATCTTTGTCCAAATTGAAAACGTCTTCAGCTATGAAAAGTGAGGCAATAAAGCAACATTTGTTGTTAATAGGCTAAAAATAAAAAGAAAGATCAGTCTTCTGTTCAAAAGGAAAGGTTGTTCAATAAGTCCAGTGTTTTCACAGAACAGTTTCTTCCCAGACAGCTTGATCCTGGAGACAGAAGGGAAATGTATTTTGTGGCACATAGGCTGGAAGGGGGACCAAAACTGCTATTAATAACCAGGCTCATCAGTTAAGCAGAATCACACAGGCATGTTTATTCTTTCCTTCACCAAAAATGAACAATAATTAAGTGGAACTGGCCAGTGAGCTTGTTCTGCTACTGACTCAGAGGCTGGGGAGGAGGGAACTTGTTATTCTAGTATTCTAGAGGGAACTTGACTGCTATTAGACAAACAAAGGCAACAAATGGAAGCATCCCCCCATTTAGATTTACTAGAAATATGTAGGAATTGCTGCCACAGCTCAGACTGAGGGGCTGCCTGGGCTGACACCCTGTCTCCACTCTCCCATGAAAACAGCACAAGTTAGAAATTGTTGTATAAAACAATTTGATTCACAAATGTGAAACAAAATGGGAACTGTGGAGTTGTTATTCACATCTTCATCCTGCCTGCTCTCCCCTTCAGCACTCCCCAAGCACCAACTGTGTGGAAGAGGTTTTACAGAGACTTCTGTGAGCCAGAGAGAAGTTTGATAAGAGGATCCATGTTTGATAAGAGGATCCATGTTCACCCCTGAAAGAACTTCCTACCAAGGTTGTTGATGTAGAAACCAAGAAAGAAAGAAAGATAAATAAGAGAAACCTGCAACTGCCAATGAGCACTTTGTTTGTCTCTTCTGACCAACGAGTAAAATGCAAAGTTATGAGTTTTGTAAGAATGTATAAAAAGCAAGCAGGCTATAAGAAAACAGGGTTTGAAGCCTTCTGAAAATGGAGCGTTGCTTTGTATTGTGACTGCCCCAGCTATGACACAACTGGGCTCCCCATGAATCAGAAAGGATTTCAGGAGTGGTTTATGGGATTTAACTCTCTGCTCATTGCCTCAGTGCAGCAGAATAAAGTGGGATAACATTGCCCAGGGCAACACATGGGCTCAGTGTCAGTAAATGGCAGATGCTGAGGTACAAATGCTTTGGGGTGGAAGCCAAGGGAGCCATGGCAAGAGAGGGATCCCTGCTGTTGAGAAGGGATGAAAGAGAAACACCTGAATGGCTTTTGTATCACTTGTAAGATTTTATTTTTTTTAGCTTAAACTACAATAATTCGTTGAGTACAACTGCCAGCAGCTCAGGATTCCTGTGCTGTGCTCTCCTGTACAGAACAGATGCATCCAAACAGAGGATTTCCTCAAAAATGCAGTGGAAATGGGTGGCAGAGCAGAGATGGCAGTGTTTGCATCTATCACTGTTTTTCACTCTTCTGCTGTGAAGATTTCAACCATGTTTCCTCCAGACAGGTTTAGAAAGAGTTCATCCAGCCTGCTTGGAAATGCTGATATCTGAAATGTTAAAGTGCGTGGGTGGGCAGAGCTCTCTCAGCTGCATATTCTGTAAATGAGAATTGAGAAAAGAGACCTTCTTCCCTAAGACTGGAATTAAAACAAACAAACCAAGGAAATAAAAATTGGTGCAATGGGGTCATCACAAAATTGTTTTCCTTTCAGTGTTAAACGGTCATGATTATTATTTAATGATGGTAATTGAAGAACTGGTCCCCCCTCAGTAGAGGCAGAAGCCCATCTGTTAACTGTGAATCATGCAAATAATGTGGCATCAACCCTTCAGAGAAGGCTTTAACTGTTTTGCAGCTCACATTCCCCATGCTCTACCCACCCTGCACTCAGCTTCGTGGCCTGGCTGGGGGGATTTGGCCACAATCCAGGAATTATCTGTTCATATTTTAAAGATTTGCCCCGTGGGTCCCTTGGCAGGAGTGAGTTGGTCAATACCTGGGTCTGTGAGCACTGGGCTCAGACCAAAATGCCATCCTGCTCAGCAGGGAGCTCCAGCTGAGGGGTGGCTCTGCTCAGGAATTACTGATCACTGTTGTGGCCACAAGGAAAGCTCAGGGATGCCTTGGTTTTAACATGTGTGACCTTATCTGAGACCCTCCTGACATCCCCTGTGCTGTGAAAAGCACCTTTCAGGGGATCCTACCCAAGAATTAACCCTACAAGCTGTTCCTGCAGGCAGAGATCTGGGAGAAGCCCCCAGGAGCCCAGGGGCTCTCAGCACACAGCTCTGGTGGGCTGGGAGGGGCTCTGCGGTGGCAAGGTGTCCTGCAGTGCCTCAGGAGTGACCATGGGCTGACAGCAAGGGAAATGCTGCCCTCAGCCAGAGCATGGAGCTGGCAGAGGGAAAGTGAGCAGGGAATACAAAATACATTTCCAGGCTCCATCCAGAATGCCCAGAGGAATGCAGAGAGCACAGAACCTGCAGATTTCACACATCTACACACCTCAGGTGTTGGTTTGATGCTGAGGCCCATGCCAGGTGTCCCCTGGGGCACCAGCCCTGCCATGAAGATGGGAAGGAGAAAATTCCATGAGTGACTCAACAAACCCTGCATTGTCCTCATGGGTGATTGTAAGAGCATCGGGGGTGGGACGGTCAGGATGGACAGAGACAGAGATCTCTGCAGCCAGGTCGTGGAACTTGTGGTTTATTGCAAAGGGCCTGGGTGCAGGGCCCTGCTGGGAGCTGCCAAACACAGCTCAGAGCAGGCTGAGAGAAGAGAGGGAGAGAGAGTAGAAGCATAAGCGAGTAAACGGGGTAAGAGAGGAAAAGGCAAGAGCTAAGAGCGCGAGGTTCCCGTTACAATACAATAAATCTTCTTCTGTGATGAATATTCTGATTCTCACTAACTAATCCAGTACAAGATACAAATCCTACAGCATTTACATACAGCCTGTAAGAATCACTACATTACCATACTGTGTTACATTTTAAACCCTAAAAACTCCTCTTGGGGCCCCTTCTGCCAAGCTGGCAGGGTCTGCTCTGACCCTTGGGCCTGTCTGCAAGCAGAGGGTGTTGTTCCATCAAAAGGGGATTACCTTCAGCTGGCCACACCATTGGTTTCCAGTTGTTCAGTAACTGAGGTATCTCAAAGCTTGCTTTCATTTCAATCTCACTTATAATTTCTATATTCTCAAAATCTTTTGCCAGGCAAACATATTTATAAGGCTTTCCTGTTTCATCTTCCCCAACAGGTGATTTGTCCATCAGGCAGGGACACAGCCTCATCTCCTGGAGGCTTTCAGTGGCTACAGCCAGCCCAGGTGTGGTGTTCACTGTGCAGCCCTGGTGAGCTCTGGGACAAGCTGGGCTGGGAGGGTGAAAAACGAGAGCCCATTTATTGTATTTGCTGGGAAATGTGCTGAAGAAGGCAGGAATGATGAATCTGACTCCATGTTCTCAGAAGGCTGATTTATTACTTTATTATACTATATTATATTAAAGAATACTATACTATACTAAAGAATACAGAAAGGACACTTACTCAGTGTTAAAAAAGATAATAAAGAAACTCTTTCCAGAGTCCTGACACAGCTTGGCACTGATTGGCCAATGAGCCAAAACAACTCACAGCAGAATCCAATGAAACAATCACTTGTGGGTAAACAATCTCCAAACACATTCCACACAAGCACAACACAGGAGAAGCAAATTAGATAAAAGTTGTTTTCATTTTCTCTGAGGCTCCTCAGCTTCCCAGGAGAAAAATCCTGGGCAAAGGGATTTTTTCAGAGAATGTGAATGCCACACCCATTCTCAGTGACTGAAGAACAGCGGCGCACTCTTGTCTCTCAAGTTGTATTTTAGCAACTGGCCAGCCAAAACCAAAGGATCAGCACATCTCAAAGTTTGTCCAGACCTGCATGAAGCTCCTGGGTCTGGTGTTTGTGCTGAACTCCCTTAAAAATAGGCACTGCTGCAAGAACTATCCTACTTCAGGAGAAATAATAATAATATTCCAGACTGTGGGCTGGAGAACACAAGATCTGTTTATTTTTCAATAAATTTTTGCCAAGGCCCATGTGATCCATGTGGGATCTTGATGGAAGGTGGCTGACATGAACTTGTGGCTTGGATCCTGCTGGAATCTGCTTCCCAAATACCCCCTGCTCCAAAGGTGTTCACAGGACCCTGTTCACTGCCAGCTGCCCTAGCTGAGCCAGCCCTCACTGACTTATCCTTCTGCAAGTGCTGCTAATGCCATTCTGGGGACATGCAATGCCTTCCCCACAAGCTCACTCATAAAAATGAAGCTCAGGGCTGTTCTAGACAGAATTCTGTGCAGAACAATGCAGCCCTTCACTGACAGCTATAAATCAAATTAGAAACGTTCCTAAAAATTAGCAGCAACATCAGACAACACTGAATTTCTTCAGTCATCTGTGGGAGACGAAGTTTCTATAAATAAACTGAAGCATTGCCATGATGAAGTTCCAAACAAAGCCAAATTGTCAAAACAGCCCCAGAGCCTTTCAAAGCAACAAAACTCTTTCAGTCCAAACTCATGAGCATTTTCAGACTCAGTGCGCTGGAGAAAAGGAGATTGTGTGGGAATGCACAGAGGGAAAGGGTGCTGCTGGAGCAGGGGACACATGACCACTGCATCTGTGTAGCCCTTGATGGGAGAGGGACCAATAATTTTTCCTTTTTCATGAAAAAGAAATGAGGCAGAGAGAAGTCAGGGCATTTGGCTGGGGCCTAAGCAAGGAACAAGCCTGAGGCCACTGTCTTTGCTTTCAAGGTTGCCATCCCTTGCACTGTGGGGTTTTTCCTCAAAGCTGGTGGCAGCTGGACCCATTTTACAGGAACCTGGATATTTATCATATTTTAAATTCCATCCTTTAGAGACCCTTGATACCAGGACATGTCTTTTTACATGTTCTACAAGCCTGTTTGTGGTACAGAACAAAACATCTTAGAACAAAAACAGATCCCAGTCTGCCAAGACAAACAGCTACCCCTTGCTTCAGCATGTCCCCAGTCACTCCAGCTGCACTGAAAGGAAATTTTAAAGACCCAAATTCTGCATTTACTGTGTTCATAGGATTCCTGAGTTAGGGTAATGCAAGAATCCCTATAGGGACACACAGATTATACTCACTAACAACCATGCAGAGATCTTGTTTGCTTCTTAAACCCAAATTTCACTCTAAGACTGGTGGGGATCATTATGAGAAAGATGTGTAAAATGACCTGATTAAAAGCATGAGACACAGGCCAAATGGTGCAAAGGAAAGAGTCCAACAAGCTCCCTGGGTTTTCCCCCCAAATTCCCAAAGGCTGTTTAAAAATATACATTCCCTGGGGCCATATCTCTGAGCAGCTCCAAGGGAGTTTGTACACCTTTATTTTATGTAACACAAATTTGTCACTGATTGTCCCAAAAATTTACATACTTCTCAACAATTTGGGAATTCAGCAATCATTCAGTCAAGTATTCATCAGCCTCAGCTGGTATAAATTGTGGCAGTATTTAAAATTCATCTGTCATTATTATACCCTGCTACAAAACAAACAAGAAATCCAAGCGCACCCACCCAGCAAGCAGCAGCTTGGTCCTACAAAAGGGAGAGATGATTTACTGCAAAATCAACAAAGAGGGGAAAAAAGCTGAGCAGAGAAGCTGGATGGCATGGACAGGGAGAGAGCCTTTCATTTCAGCACTGCTCATTAGCATCATATAGCAAGCAAGGATGCAAGGTTTCAACATATCTGTCTCTTCTGGGTCTCATAAATTCAACCAGCAACATAATTCCTGCTTAAACAGAGCTTTCACTTGTTTCTTCTTAAATACAAGGATGTGTACCAAGGCTTTGGAGGTGGTTTGTTGGTAAAGCAGCAATTGTAGCAATTCCACGGGAAAAACACACAATCTTCCTTCTGCTTTAGCACTGTACTTTCATTCCTATGTGCCTAGCAGGGAATGGTGGCATAGACTGCAATATTGGGGACAGCACTTGATATTGCAACAAAGGAAATATGAACTAAAATCAGCAGTCAAAGCTGCCTTTTATGTCTTAGTTTACAGAGTTCATCCCTGCACAGAAGCACGGAGGAATTGGGGTTTCTTTTAAGGGACTATGTTTTATTTATCTAAAGAGTGCTGCATTGTAATAATACACTGTGCTTGTGAGCTCCAGAGACTGAAGAGCCTTTGGAGAGATGGATTTATAATGCATCCCAGGAGGATGAAAGAGCTGTGCAGCTCTGGCTTTCATTACCCTTTGGCCCCTCTGCTCAGGCTCTGGCCACGGGGAACCAGAGAGGGAAAGCTATTCTAGGAGACAGCTTGGAGATTAAATGTCTCTATTTTGTCACACAGAAAGCTGCAGAGACAGAGAATTAACAGGTCCTTCCCAAACTCCTGTGCAGGACCTACTTTTCAGAGGGGAAGCTTGTTTCCAGTGCCCCAAACATGGGCCATGAACAACAACCTGGGAACTTCCACAAGCCAGAGGTCAGAGTGGGGCAGTGGGTGAGGTTCACCCCATGAAGGTGCCTCCAGCCCTTGCTGGGGCACAGGGACACTAAATACAGCTGCACACAGCTGCCCAAGCTGCTCAGAGCTTCAAGCTGCATCTCGTGTGCTGGTGACACCCTGGGGACAGCTGCAGTGCATCCCAAACTGGCATCTGTCACAAAACATCCCCACTCTGTCAGCCCGGGAGGGTGAGGAAATGCAGGTCAGGAGGTGTGGCAGTGAGAGGGATCCACGTGCTTTGGGTTCTCACCCAACCCTGGCTCTTCCTGCCTCATTTCTGTGGCATCTCTGTAAATTTGTGCTTCACACATTCATAAATCACCAAAAATCATTTTTGCCCACAACACTGCAGGGTTGGGGTTGTGCTTATTCTTGCAGTTCCAAACTACTCAGGGGAGGCAGGAATTGTAAACTCAGCACAGCCCTTCCCAAACCACCGACCAGCAGGCACAGGGACAAAAATGCACCCAAAGGTGCACAGCCAAAGAGCAGCGCTTGGGGACCGTCCTGAGGGCTGGAAGGGGACACCTGTCCGTGCTCCAGACAGGGTGCATAGAACAGGGTCTCGTCCCCCTGCAGGGTCGAAGAATGTGCTGTTAAAGTTACGGTCTGTAAGGAGTATTGTGATTCCTGTGGCAAGGGCTGGAATGGACAGAAGTAGGAGTGCTGCGGTAATCAGGACTGATCAGACGAATCAGGTTAGGAGGGTTAGAAGCCCTCACCAGGAGGCACAGAACAAACAAAAAAAACCCAACTTTGAACTTCCCAGAAAACGAGAGGAACCCTAAGCTGCCCTCCAGGACGATGTCTCACTCCTCAACCAGCGGGCAGCGCAGCCTTGCAAGCACGAAAGGGTTAAACCGAGAGAGAAAGAGTTAAACGGAGAGAGAAAGAGTTAAAGCGAGGGAGAAAGAGTTAAACCGAGAGAGAAAGAGTTAAACCGAGAGAGAAAGAGTTAAAGCGAGCCTCGCACAAACTTTGCAGTGAGCTGAGCTCAGAGCGTCCCTCCCTTCGCTCGGAGCCGGAGCTCGGCTCATCCCCTCCTGGTGCTGCCGAGGGAAGGAGGGAGGCAGGGAGGCTCTGTTTGCCTCCATCCCAGAGAGCAGCTCAGCCAGAGCAGCTCCTCGGCCCTTGCCCTGCCCCTGCAGGGACCCAGGGGTGCTCTCCATCATCAGCTGTGCCCTCCTTCATCAGCGGTGCCCATCATCAGCAGTGCCCTCCATCCATCAGCGGTGCCCATCATCAGCAGTGCCCTCCATCCATCAGCAGTGCCACCCTGCCCAGGTGGCATCCCAAGGTCGGGATTTCAGAGCCATCCCTGCCTCGGAGATCCACAGCAGAGGAGGAAAAGTGCACTGGGCTGAAGGGCGCTGTGCTGCCTCCAGGACAGCAGAGCCTTCCTGCACAGATGCCACCGAGGAGATGCTCCCGGGGACACCAGCAGCGAGCTCGTGGTGTGGAGCAGGGGCTCTGGAGCCTCATCCCAGCCCTGCTGCCGGCTCTGAAAGGTAATTGTGCTTTAATCTCTTCTCTCCCTGTGCACTAGCACGGCCAGCACCCACACACGGGTTCAGCATGAGAACAAAATATCCCCTCTGCCACTAAAAGAGGAGACACAAGACCCCCCTGCCTCTCTTCTCCCTTCCAGACCCCCCCTGGATCTGAGGGAGAAAATGCAAGCCATGGATAGAGTTGATAGTTGTGATGGGTTTTTGCATTTTTCAGTGCTGATATTTTTCTGTAAAGGTGACCTGGACAGAGCACACCTGGTGCTCTGTGTTCAACCCCAAACCACCCTGTACTTTGCCAGCCAGCTGGGTGCACTTGAAGAACCTACACAAGGAATTGTTCTGTTTTGTCCCACTTACTGCCTGTAAGAGCCAGAGTGGGAGGAGAGGCCAAGGGGAGCTCAGGAAAGTTGCCTGCACTTTCAGAGATGCTGTGCTGGCAAGTGGTGCTCACACTGAGCACGGGAGTAGAAGGGAGCAGGTGGGCAAGACAAAAATATTTACCGCAGCTGCAGGATCAATTTGTACTGCCTGTGTGCTCTGTTTGGGGAAAAGCTTTCTTTCTGCTCCCCTGTGACCTCCAAAGGTGCAGAGTAGAGCAATGCAGGCTTCAGAAATGCTCCCCAGAGCTGAAGCTCCCCACACCCTGAGAGCTGCAGTGGGAGGCTGCTAATGTCAGTGCCCATGAAGTTTTGGCTGATGAATTTCCTGGCTCAGAGACACACTGTGGGGAAAAAACCCTTCTCCTGTTGTGTATGGAGGCTTCTATTTTCATTGCAGATTTTTATTAAAAGAAATGTGTTGGGTTTGGGGTTGGGTTTTTTTTTAATTCCTGATTTTAAAAAGCCACAAACTGATAAAAAAACCCCAAGTGTCTGCTTGGAATCAGTCTGCACCCACTGAGCACCAGTGATCACTCAGAATTGGAGCATTGTTCAGCCAGAGAATGACTGAATCTTGGAAACTGAGATCACAGGGAATGCTCCTGTGTCCATGAACTTGAGGGCTCCTCATGGTAACCAGTGAGGTTCTGCATCCTCTAATCTGAGTCATACACAGTTATGGTCTGACCTGCCTTACACGCAGAATTATTGTCTACCACTTATTTTCACATCATGTTGGTCTCTACAGTCATTCAGCTTCTCTTCCTTAAAGGGAAGTGTACAAAATCTGAATCTAATGGTATCCAAAGAGATGTGCTCAATGGGATAATTGGTAGATTGAAAAGCAAAAAGTCTTTGGGGTTGCCTGGAGCTATTGAATTATGTCTGGCTCATTTCTGGAGAAGATGCAGTTAATGTTGCAGCTTTCAATAGTCTGAATAGTTGATTGCTCCTGACAAATCTATAGTTGAGCCTAAAAAAACCCCAAACAGTGCCAGCTCCCCATTGCTAATACTTCTTACTATTAATCTGCTCCTTTTTTCAATAAATACCCAGCTGAGCTTTACTAATTCAGCATCTTGGTTTGTAGTTAATTATTGAACTTCAGACTAATGTCCTTAGCATTCTGCAGTCTAATTTTATGAAGGATATAAAGCAATTAGGCTGTCTGCTTGTTAAGGAGAGAAACCAGCTCTGGCTTTTTCTCTCAGTAACAGAGCAGATGGGATGGGCAAAGACATGGCTCTGTGCTTTAACTCACACAAGTGTCAGATTCCAGGCTGGTTGCACTTCATTATCAGCAGAGAAATCATATTGTAAGAACAGAATTTAATACAGTTACCTTCACACCCTCTATTTCCCACCTGCTGTGTAACATGAGAATATTCTTCACGGGAGAAGAATTTCCATTTATAGATTCCAAGTGTGAAAATCACAGTTATTGCCCTGTAATTGAGAGCAGAACAGCCTGGCTGCCCTGCCCAAACCTCTGCATCAGCACCAAGCCCTCTGCCAGAGTAACTGGCTCCAGAGGGGCTGGGTCAGCCCCTGCAAGAACACTGAGCTCAAATGCTTTGGTACTGAAGAAGGAGCTGGGAGGAAAAGTGTATCCAAGTCCCCATGTCCCTTCTCCAAAACTCAGCAAATCAGATCTTTCCTCATCCCGTGAGCCAAAGCAGGTCTTTCTTGCTTGTAGTGGAAGTTTAAGTCCCTTGAAAGTCAAAATGTTTTGCAGCAATTTGTCACTTAGGTGAAATGTGTCAGAGCTTTTATCATATTGACCTAATGTTTCATTTATTCTGATTATCATAGTATATTACCATGTTAATATTACTCTATACATCTCATGTAGGTTTATAGGCAGTGGACATTATAAATGATTGCATCAGTTTGTTCAGTGCTTTCATTTTTGCTTCAGCTCAAACCAAAATTCTGGTCTTACCAGAGCAGAACATAATGCTTTTGAATGCACCATTTACAGTGAAATTTCAGAATTTTCATTTCTGTTTTCAGCTGGAAGAACTGAAACAGCAAAAACATTAAAATTCCCCCAATTTCTAGTAAGAGGAGAGGGAAGTGTCACATCCTGCAGCAGAGTTGCTCCAGGGGGACAGGTAGGGCTCTGGACAGCTGCTAGGTGCATCCAGCCTCAGAAAAAGAGGGTGCTGATACACAATAAATGAGACCCATGGTGAAAAACACTGATTGGATTCATACCTCCCCTTCCTCTCTGACATCTGATTGCACAGCTTGTGGGGCCTTCTTGTACCCTTAATAATGTGTTACCAGAGAGGATATCAACAATTAGATTTGCATGGTGTTTTTCTAAAGTTAAATACTCAGTGCTTCTCCTCATCTCACAGTGTCTCCCAGGAGCTTGACAGAGGTTTTCTAATCTATTTGCTCTAAAGATACTACATCCAGGCTAGGCTATTTTGGTACCTGGTGTCATTTCTCTCTCTCACACTTTTTTCCCTTTAGAAATCTGACTTTTTGACCGTTCCTAATGAGAAACTCAGAACTCCAGACTCCTTAAGCCCTGAATTAGGAGAGAAGAGAGATCCCCCCAGACGTTTGGCAAAGCAGAAAACAACCTTCCCCAGCTCACCCAAGGATAAACCACCTGCTGTGGGAGAGAGAAGCTGGCAGAAAGCTGATTGCTCAGTCTGTCTGGAAAAACAACGCTTGCAAAGACCAAAGCTGTGCCAACCTTCACAGCTCAGCTTGAGAGAAGAACCAAAGCTTTTCACCATCCAAAGGAGGTGACCTACCAAGAGGAGGCCCAAAGTATTTATAGGACAAAATAAAAGCCAGAAGGAAGTGTAAAGC
The DNA here is from genome assembly GCF_000277835.1 of Geospiza fortis. Classification (NCBI taxonomy): domain Eukaryota; kingdom Metazoa; phylum Chordata; class Aves; order Passeriformes; family Thraupidae; genus Geospiza; species Geospiza fortis. The sequence goes on from NW_005054314.1 coordinate 9,174,013, forward strand.
ACAAGTGTGATGCTCGTTGTCATTGTGACAGCAAGGTGCAAAATGGTCTGCGCAGGCTTGTCCCTCGCAGCGTGCTCAGCTGTGTGAGCAGCAGCCTCGACACACCTGCTGAAGCCATCGTGCCATCTGTGCTGAGCTTCCTCTCCTGACCTCCTCTGTGAGTCTGGTGAGGGGAGACAGGAGATCTGAAGGTAAATACAGAAAATGGACCAAAGCTGACAGAGAGCAATGACTGAGATCTCTTTCAAGTTCCGCGGGAACCTGACTGGCCGCGTCCACCTTCCAACTCTGGCTACTGAAGTAGACACAACAGCAGACAAATATTCTGGCCTCTATGTGTACGTGGGCTTGTTCCTAACCCTCCTGGCTCTCCTCCTGATCCTGCTCTTCTCCATGCTCCTGCGCCTGAAGCATGTTGTGTCCCCCATCACCTCCCCAGAGAGCACTGAGAACGTGCAGCACTTCACAGACGTGGAAATGCACAGCAGGATCCCCACCACATAGGGATCCCACAAAGAGGGCTCTGTGCTTGGGAAAGGTGTTTTTTGTTCAGCAAAGGTGGTGGAAAGAAGCTCTGGGTGCCTGTTGAGCCCCACAAGTTCTTGCAAAGCCTCAGCAGCATCTGGAGGGTGTTGCTGGCTGTTGGCATCACAGGCAGCATGTGTGCAGCAGCCTCCACAAAATGGACATCACAGAAACCTGCTGCTGCCAGGGAAGGCTCACACCCCTCTAAAAACCTTGCAGAAAATGGGAAAAGCCACATTAATGACAGCCAAAAACCCAGAGAAACATAGCAGAATGTGTCCTGGAGCCTGTGCTTGCTGACCTCTCTCTGAATCAACAAAGCTGAAGTGGTGTAAGTGGGAAGAGCCCACAGGGCACACGCAGAAATTGTGGGTGGCTTGAAAAATCTCAGGCATTTCTTCCATTCAAGAAGGAAAACATTAAATTGTTCTCTTTCGCTTGAATGGATGTCTGCAGCAGCCTCCATAAAATGGACATCACAGAAACTTGCTGCTGCCAGGGAAGGCTCACACCCCTCTAAAAACCTTGCAGAAAATGGGAAAAGCCACATTAATGACAGCCAAAAACCCAGAGAAATATAGCAGAATGTGTCCTGGGGCCTGTGTTTGCTGACCTCTCTCTCTGAATCAACAAAGCTGAAGTGGTGCAAGTGGGAAGAGTCCATGGGGCACACACAGAAATTGTCAGTGGCTTGAAAATTGTCAGTGGCTTGAAAATTGTCAGGCATTTTTCCCATTCAAGAAGGAAAACATTAAATTGTTGTCTTTCACTTGAATGGCAATTAAACAATGGAGTTTCACAAATATAGAAATGTTTCAACACCTGCTGGAACTACATCTTTCTGACATTAGAACCCATTTAATGAATAGTTGCACACCAGATCTCAAAAAGAGACAGAACTTTAAAGAGGAAAGAGAATAAAGCCAAAATTGAAGCAAGGTTTAAAAAAAAAAGAAGCAGCAGCAGCAGGAAATGAGATTAAAAAACGTATAAGACACTCTACCTCTTCCTTAGTCCTCCTTTATATGAACTGAGCTGAATACAAACATTTTTTGCTGTCATGCTTTTAGGCTCAGTAATTAAAATGCAGTGTAAGTTTTGGGAGCCCAATTGACATTGCTCTCCTAACAGACTCCACTTCATAATAACATGTTCTCTCATATCCATATTGGGTTTTCTTCCTCAAAAGACAGAAAAGTTCTTCCAAAGATTTTTCATTTGTTTTCCTCCAAAGAAAGCTGAGGAGATGCCCAGGCCTGGCACTGCAATAAGGAATAGTGGGAACAGCTTTGGACACAGACTAACAGGGAGCACGCAGATGGAAAATAAACTCACTGAGCACTGAAAGATATGATTGGATTCAAATACCCTGACGGAATCTCACGGGGGAAAGCAAAGTTTATTTGAATTTATGGAACAACAATCTGACCCAGTCCTATGAGTGACGTACAGAGGTAGCCTTTGCTGCTGTGGATGGAAAAGATGGAACCAAATATGGCAAAGCACTCCTGGGAGAGCCACTGCCTCTCACAGAAAAACCTTCAGTGAGTTGTTTCAGCCACATCTCTAAAGGGCAGGTATTTTACACAGCTTATCCACTTTATTACAGTCTAACTCTAGTTCAGCAATAAAATCCCCTGCATGTTTTCCACACAAACATACATTCTTATTTGCCAATTCTCCTCTCTCCAAGGGCTTGGAAAGTGTAAAGTCCTCACACAAACCCAGTGAAAATTTAGAGAAGACACTGTCACATGGACCTGTGATAGTAGCATGAAATTTTTCTTCAAATGCTCTGTTTACAACAGGTTTTTTTGCTTACCTTTGAAGGTCTGGGTGAGCTGTTTGGACTGGGAATATCTGGGCTTTTACAGATGGTTGGGGGTGAAGCAGAATGACAGATAACACTCCCCCTGGGTACACTGGATCTCTCAGCAGGACCAGTGCAACTTCTCACTGATGTATTGAGTACAAAACCATTTAAACACTGCTTCCTTATACTGAATAATTCCTTTTTGCTTCGTTAACCCCTGTGAATCACAGAATCCCAGAATGGTTTGGGTTAGAAAGGACCTTGTTCCATCCCCTGCCATGGGCAGGGACACCTTCTACTATGCCAGGTTGCTCCAAGCCCTGTCCAGCCTGGCTTGGGACAGAGAACCAGAACAGTGATTGTGTGAGGGAATACACCAAAAAATTCACTCTCAGCAGTGTCTTTCCATGCCATGCTTGGCTGTATTTCCCTGGGAAAATGACAGGATGCAGGTTATCCTCTATGGGGACAACACCAGGCAGGATGGTGGCTTCACACCACGTCTGAAGACTGGCTCCTCGACTCTCAGTACTGCACAAGAGCCAAAATTTTTTGTGACGATTAGGCTATTAATCCAACTAAGACAGATGGCTACTGAGTTAGACAATGACATTTAAAATTAACAATGAGGCAGCTCAGCCCAGGCTCAGCATCTGACCCTGGAAAACTTCTCCATTCAAAAGCTACCACTTACCTAGACCCTGTTCTAACTTGCTAAATCAGCAACTCAACCACATTAGCTTCCCAGCACAGCTACCTGCAGAAAAGCCTTGTATTGAGGAGTCTGCAGGACAGACTCAGCTTTTATTGACAGACTTTTATTGATATAAAATATCAGACCTACTGATGGAAAATGACAGTATCAAATTCTGAGTGCTCTGATCTCAGTCAAAATGGCTTCTGAGGTACAGGTCAGGACTGAGCTTCTTTCCATCACGCTAAGGAATGTTAATTCACAAGAGTCTCCCAACACTTTAAAACTTATTCAGTAACTATCCTTTAAATAAATGAGTAATCTCTTTATATATCAGATGGTAACTTTGGGCAGACTGTGTATTTTTATAGAGTACTCTTATGGAAGGCTGCCCTATCTTCTCACAGGAAAATGACAAGTTTTCTTTCCAAAGCTTCATTTCACATAACGTCTCTGTCCCACTTGACACATCTACAGTGGCACTCAGGGTGCCTCATTTGTCTGTAAAATCCCAGTATATTTTAAAACTTTTCCCACTGAGAAACAGAAGAATGCCTCTCCCCTCTTTTCATTATCATTTGCCGTGTCCCAGACCTGAGGGATGTGCTGGGAAGAAAGAATGTTTGGATGTGCTGGCCTGTGTTTGGTGAGTGGCCTCTAGTGGAGTTTGGCATTCTTTGGCTTTCAGAAGTGGTTATTGGAACTTTTGCACAGTTTTGGAGCATCTTTTGGAACTTTTGCTGCATCTTGGAGCGCTGCAGGTATCACAGCCATACCCTTCCCCTCCTGCAGGCTGTTCTCTTCCCACTTGTCCATGTGCTATAGAAAATGAGGTTTTTTACAAAAATAAAGAGGCACATTGCTATGAATGCTGAGTCACTGACTGCTCTGTGTGTTCCCACCTGTGGGTCTGAAGGACCAGCTCACAAAAAGGCTCAGGAGGTGCCACTATTCCAAACCAACTGGGCAAGAATACCCTCTACCAGTCTGTGTGAGTATCACAATTTGCCCCCACCCTTATTCCCATCAGACACTGGAAATAAATCGAGTATTGAGTAAATTCCTCACCTCCTCCACGCCCTGCCTGCGGGGGAGGACAGCCACCTGTTGTTGTGAAGGAGCAGAAAACACATCCGAGCATCACCCACCTGCTGGGTGGGGCTGTGAGGCCAGAGGGAGCCTCCTCTTACCCAAAAACCACCAGTGCTCCCAAATCTCTCAGGGTTCTTAGCCTGGGAGCTGTCAGGAGTAGGGTGTGACTCCCCAAACCATACAGCATTAATCACTGAGTAATCTCACCCACATGATTTCCATCCACAAGCATGAATTTTCTGTATTAACAGACCCTTAAGGGTGGATATGTAGAATCTGTTCCTTCTCTATGTCAGAATAAACATAAATGTTTTCATACCCTGTTGTATTTGCAGGTCCCCTGTGGCAGGGAGGAATGATGCATCTGACTCCATGTTCTCAGAAGGCTAATTTATTATTTTATGATACTATATTATATTAAAGAATACTGTACTAAACTATACTAAAGAATACAGAAAGGACACTTACAGAATGCTAAAAAGATAATAATGAAAACGCCTGACTCTTTCCAGAGTCTTGGCACAGCTTGGCACTGATTGGCCAATGAGCCAAAATAATTCACATCAGAAACCAATGAAACAATTACCTGTGGGTAAACAATCTCCAAACACATTCCAAAGGAGCACAACACAGGAGAAGCAAATGAGATAAGAATTGTTTTCCTTTCTCTGAGGCTTCTCAGCTTCCCAGGAGAAAAATCCTGGTCAAAGGGATTTTTCCAGAGAATGTGAATGCCACAATACCCTCTCAGAGCTGCAGAGAAAAACTTGATTTTGCAAACGACATAACTCAGCAGAGGACCAACCTTGATCCTTGGGAAGGATCAAGGATCCAGTCAAGGATCCTTGATCCTTCCCAAAGGACCTTTTTGGATTTTACTTGAAAAAGAAATTAAAGATGTTCAAACCCCAAAAATTATGTGAAGTCACCCATCCATTTAACTGACAGCATTAATGGAAACTTAGATGTATGATTTATCCTCACTAGGAATTGGTATTTCCTTACATACCCTTATGCTGCAGTCACTGATGAGGCAGCTGCTGAGGAGGGAAGTGCAGACAGACAGCTCCAGCTTTAGGGCAGGCTGGAGAGCAGGAGACGTGCAGACAACTCCTCTGCTGGCAGGTAATGCCACAAATCTGCTTTTGCTACAGCTTAGGCAGCAAGGGAGGTGAAATTATGGAATGGCTGCACTTTTTTCCAAAGAAGATGCATCTTTGTGTTGTCTCTACACTTCAGCTTAATTCTGGTATGGAAAGAAAGTTGGTTCACAGTCTATTCCTGTGCCCTGCAAAAAATGGGCAATGGCATTCATGACTACAAACTCAGATGCAGATATATCTGGAAAGGGGAAATCCCAAACAGTGTTTTGTTGGTGCATGAGCTGTAGACTCAAATGTTGACATTTTGGTAGAAAACTAAAACTGGAGATGGTGAAGTCTGCTTGATCTTTGCCATGGCCTCAAGAAAAGGCTACACAGAATGTTAAGGGAAAAAGATAAATACTTGCAGACTGGGGAAGGTATTTTCAGTTACGGTTCCTGACACAGATTTCACATTTGTTCACAAAAAGGAACTGCATGTTATGCATTCCATCTGCCAAAAACATCACCTCATAAAGCCCTCTCAGATCTTCACCTTCCTCAGGCTTTTCCAGAAGGTTGTGAAGTTCCAACAAGGGTAGGAGCAGTCTTCAACTCCTGGTGTTCATTCTGGGGGCAGAGATATCAAAATAAAGCCTAAAAAACCCGCAATGATAATTTGGTTTCTTGTACACTTGCTCTCCAGAATGTGATATATGAACATTCCCTCCTCAGTCCTTTCATTATCAAGAATAGTTAAATTGTCATTTAAGATGACTGATGTTAAGAGTGGAAAAATAAACTGGATTTGAATTTTGATGGATTGGATTTTTCAAAGGTACTTAGAATTTCTTCAGCTGAAGGCAAAAAGAATTTGCCCAGCTGTAGTCAAAGCTAAGTTGTGAAAGCAGATCTGGCTGCAAGAGGGAAAGGTCTGTGCAACTCATATGTAATTAATAAATAACCCACTCCTTATACTCCCACCTGCATTTCATGGCTATGTAAACTTGTCAAACAAATGATGAATAATTCAAAATACCTTCTCCTCCCTCCCTTCTTCTCTAGATTTATTAACCCATTTTCAAAGTATAATTTGATCAAGCTAATAGCCACAGACTTCCTAAGCTGACTCTCTGCATTAATTCTCTCTGCATGGCCATAGTCCTACTCCCACAGTACCATCTAATAAAAATCAATTACAAAACAACAAAAGGCACCTGAAAGCCAAATGAGAGCTCAGCAACATTCTTTGATGCTTGAAATCTGTTCTTCTCTGCAAGCAATAAATTTATCTTATTTAAGCTGGGCTATTGTCCTGAAGCCAGTTCCTCTATAAGTCCTCAAACACTTAGCTACTGGATGAAGTTTATTTATGCAGTTTTGTTAAAAACAAAAACAACAAAACCCACCAAAAACCAAAACAAAATAACCAAACAAACAAAACAAAAACCCATGCACAAAAACAAAACAAAACAAAAAATAAGAAAACCAAAAGAGACCCAAACCACATCCTACCAACAATGCTGAAGGATCAAGTAGGACCTGTCTGGGATATTTCTGTGTGATATTTTGCTCACATCTGTGAGCAAACAAGAGTCAGAGAAGCTCTTCCTTGCAGTGCAGGGGAGGTTTGGAAGCAAACTGGCCCTGGGCTGCCCTTTTGAACTGTGTGGGCAAGCAAGGGCTGCACTGGGAAACTCTACAGGACAACACCTAGCCATGAGCTGGATTTGAGTGCACCACAGGCTTTGGCATCCTCCAGCTTCCCATTCTTCTTCCCCTACCAGAATTCTGTCTCACTCACAAGTGAGTGTTTCCAGTTTACTCCTTATGCCTTAGCAACCCTAATTCAAGTTAATTCATGCTCCCAGCAGTTACATGCAGCACTTTTTGTCATGTTACTCCATAATCTTTAGGTGACAAGGACGTGTCCAAGTTGCTGTGGCATGAGCAGCACATAATGCCCCAGGAAGCTCAGATCTGGGCTGGGGTGAGGTTGCTGCAATGGACTCAGTGACAAATCTTACAGCTTGTCACTGCAGAATCAAACTGACATGGGCTTGCTGTTGTTCACAAATTTTTCATGCTTTCACACCCTGGGAAAGCTCCAACAGCCCTTTCAGCACTGACTCTGTCAGGATGGGAACACCACAGCAGTTTGCACTTCATGTTGGCACCTAGAGGGGAAGAAATGTGACTTCTTCTTCTTCTTTGTGTCCAACAAAACAGAGGAAAGCGGGAAGCAGCCTGAATGCACCTGGTTTGGGCTAGTGCTGGGCTGAATTCCCAAGCTGTTTATTGTTTCAGAGCATGACCAGCACTGAAGGGATGGGTAACAGACAACCACAGCACAGCAGCATTCTCCACATGCACTTCTGCAAGCTTCTCAGGAAGAAAGAAACCGCTGGGATCAGAGTGCTGAGGCTGCTTTTCCTTTGTTTGACTTTTGCTGGTAAGTATCCATCAATTTACTAGAGATACATCATCGTTCTGCTGACCTGCTTCCCTCCACTAACACTGCTCAGATGAATAATAATTTGCTGCAAAGCAATTTAGAAAATAAATGCTGACAGGCTGAGTGTAACTTAGCCTAGGTGAGATTTCTATTTCTACTTTTTAAATTAATTTTGCTGGATTAGAATTCTGAAAAGGTCTCCAAAAGGAAATTGCTTTTGTGGAAATTCAGTGCTGTCACTATAGGACACAAAACAACACAACGCACACACACTGCTGTTTTTAAGGTGAAAAAAGGGAAGTTTATTTTCTGACTTAAACATTTATAGATTTCTAAAAGTGACAGTGGATTGGAGGGTAAAAGTGCTACCTCTCCAATGACACTGGACAAACTAACAGTTTATTAAATTTCTCTTTTTTTATAAAAGAATGCAAAACAACAAGTCATTTACAGAAAGCGTGGGAGAAAGTTTGTTACAAGAATGTAAACATCAGAAAGTTTAGAAAATCTTAAAAAATTAGAGTAACAGTGCCTTCAAGGCCCATGCTGGCCAACAGCAATTACAAGGGGATTAGGAAAAGTTTATCACACTTTGAGTAGTGGGGTGTCTTGAAGGCCTTTCTCTAGAAAGCTGCTTTCCATATCCATGAGCAAGTCACAGCTCAGACATAAAGCTTGTAGACAACACCTTTGCATTTGGTGTCACTTCTGCCACTTAAAAGCTCAGATAAGTCTTTCCATCTTATGAATACTGATTAGTTCAGCATTGTTGCCTTTTTTTTTCTTTTTTTTTTAATCCTCCTGAGGAAACTTGAGAACACAAGAATTATCCACACCTCAAGAGCAGGGGACAGAGCAAGATATTTATCATGAAAACTTTGGGTCAGAGTGTCCAGTTCATGCAGGCACACAAATACTCATGACACAGAGAATATTAATGCATAGAGGAGGTGGGCAAGGCCAAGGAAGGTCCCATTGTGGATGGATGTGTGACTGTAGCTTTCTCCTACTGTTTTACTCATGATCCAGCTGAATCCAAACACAACAGTAAATCACAGGAAGGAATCACAGCAGAGTGTCAGCAATGTTCATAGAAAGCAAAAATACTTGTTAGGATACATCAGACAAAAAGCCCAGGTTTTCTCACTTCAGAGCAATGTGCCCTCCCTCTCAGCAGGCAGAAGATGCTGAGAAACCAGAAACAGCCAAACCAAATGCAGGAGTCCAAGCTGCACTGCCAGCCTAGGACTTGGGAATTCAGACAGACCATGAGTCTGCTTTCTCTAGCTATGCCCTGCTTTGAAAATCTTTTGGGACAAGCATCCCCTTCCACTGAGGTCAGGTTCAGGAATTGCTGCTTGGCTGTGCCCAGTTTGCCCCTCTGCACATTCCATGTGCTGCTCCTTCCATTTACCTTGGCACATCACTGTGACAACCACCCCCAGAAGAACACAGGAAACGGAGAGCAAGGAATTATCTAGATGAAATCTTTGAATGTAATTTAAAGGTAAAATAAGGAAAAAACAACCAGCTCTCCCTGCACTGCTCCTACATGGTTTGATTCAGTGTTATTGAAGCAGGAAGATCTGAGAGTTGCAAGGTTTTGTCTTCCTGGGTGTAAATTCTCTCAATGGTTTCCTTGAAGGAAAGACGAATGTGACAAACATCCCTACAGCCAGGAAGCCTGAGAGCTGTTGTCACTCCCCTACGTGATTAGATCCAGCTGTACCAGGTTTTCACATCCCAAGGTATCGTTTTTCAGCAGTAATCATCATTTGCTTTGGGTTTTTTTAGCAGACCAATCTGTAAATAAATGCAGTCTTGCTCTGGGGAAGGCTGTTTATTCTTTCTGGTAAGTGAGTCTGAAAGATCTTTCATTCAGTGTTATGAAGTATGAACATATATTGCTTTCTATTGAAGGGAAATAAGAGTTTGGATTCAATTTCAACAGACAGCTGGGGAAGGCAATTTCAATATTAAACATTGCCTCTTTATTTAATACTGCTGGTTTTAAACTCATAAGAGAACATCAGGCAAAATAAAATATGTGTATGTGGAGTTTTCATCCCCGAGTGACCACAGCCTAATCTTTGTCATTTTCATCCTCCACTGTGCCAAAGAAGCCTTGCAGCTCTTCTCTCTGCTGACCTTTTTGTCACTCAGCAGTCTTTTGAACAACCCTCAGCAGAGATTTGCAGCTTAGTGAACCATCTCAGATCTGCAGAAATCCAATCAAATCAATTCTGGAACTTGGGATGTAGAATAGGGCTGCGAGTGAAGAAATCAGAGTTTTTCCCTTCTTGACCACAGGCAACCCATTCTGGGATGTAACATGCCTGGTGACAGAACCACTGGTCTCATTGTCTCAGAATTTCTTAGTCATGTAGAACATGTTTTCAGCCATTTTCTTCCCAAATTTCTCTAATCCAACAATATTCCTTGTTTGTATGTGAATAAATCCATCAGCAATTTACAGTAACATTTCATAGATCAGTCATTTTATTTAATACAAGCCTAGATAAGGTATGAGAGGAGTTTATACAAACTATTACACATCCCTTCTTTGTCTTC
>NW_005054314.1:9184254-9192584 GCF_000277835.1 Geospiza fortis
TGTTGTTTTGGGTTTTTTTTTCTGTGGCTGGCACAGGCTCTTTATTGCAAAATTCATTCCAATTGGAGTTCTTTAAGATTTTTGGCATTTCTAGGGGGAATTAGTTCTTTACAGAGGAAGGGTTTCTCCATTGTGGAATTCATACCATAATTAGACAAAATCATGGGCTAAGTCCCAGTGGAAAAAATGCACTGTAATTGGTGTTCATTTTTGTTACACAAACCCATGGAGATCATGCTGGCTCCTCCTCTTGCAGCCACTTCTGAAGCACAGAGTTCAATTTAAAACTGATGTATCATTATTATCTAGAACCCACAAATATCTTCAAGACTTTCATCTGAGTCTGACATGAACCTTCTTCCTCTGAGCAAAATAAAACTTAGGATCCATTTAAGGCATCTGCATTACCTAATCTAGGAAGCCACAGATTACAACCAGCCATGCTTTGCTTTGTGTTTGTTCAGGCATCCTCAAAGTCAGAACACAAACACCTGGCATGGCACAAATGATATTTGTATGTCAGAGGAAAGCACACAAAAGAATTTCTTCCAGCCTGCATAGCACCTGGGACAAGAAAATAGCTGGTGACAACCACAGAACAAAGGTACCAACCTCCAAGAACAGATCTTATTGAGTGCAAACAAGATGTGGCCAGATTTTGTGGAAGATAAACAAAAATATTTAAATGTGTTTATTGCATCTTTATTGCATCAACTATCCTTATTGAGGATAGTTGTTATTAAGAATTAACCAAATACTTGTAAGTTGGTTTTAAATGACTGGTGAAAAATACCAATCTCACAAATTTTTGCTATTACCTTGCTGATTTCAGAAAACAGAGGATGTTCACAATTAAGCCAAGTCACATCAACCCCAAATGTATTTTTACAGAGGAACAAACCATGCTCTGTGTACATGCAACTCCTCCAGCTAATTAGCACCTTGGGGTAGGTTGTTCATAAACAGAAAACAGTAAGGGACCACTACATCCCAGCAGTGCCTCGTGTAATACCAATCTCAGAATCAATGAGGATTTTACCTGAATCCTCACCAAGTCACTGCCTCACAAAATAAAAAATTAAACTCCAGGTTCAGAGAAACCAAAGGGAATGATTTTGCCTATGATGACAGAAATCTAAGGCCCTGGAGGGACATGGGACACTCGTTCGGAAGACATTTCCTTTTGATCTTAGGCATGAATAATTTCTTTAATATCAAGCTCATTACCTTTGGAAAAATTAATTTATTTTACTAGTTATGCCACAAGTGTCAACATATAAGTGTGGGTGCTGCCAGGCAATTCCACCCTTTTGATAAGGGACAGAAAAGGAACATCATTTGCTTCATGGCACAGGCATTGGGTCAAGTTCAGCACTGTCTGACCGCTGGTGGCCCAGCAGCCTGCAAGGGTCCCCAGTCCAATTTCTGGTGGCCAGCTGCCCACACCCACACTGAGACCTCAGAGCCATCACCAAAAGGATCAAACATGGACCGTGCTGCAAAGTGGGAAGAATTTTTCAGCTTTAATTGTTCCACCTTCCAAGCCAGGCACATAAAGCTGAGCTGTCTGTACATCCACCATGCTTCACCCCACTTTTGAGATATTTAGGGCTTCAGTCCACCCTCAGCCATCAGCCCAAACTGTGATACACTTACATACCAAAAAACAAAACCAAGGCCCTTCTTTTGGATGGATTTAACCATGGATCACCATTTTAAGATGGCACAGGAAATGTTGGTACACAAAGCCTTGTTTAATGAACACATTCAGCAGCTGAACAGCTCTTGGTTTCAGAAAGGAAAAGGAAAAGGAAAAGGAAAAGGAAAAGGAAAAGGAAAAGGAAAAGGAAAAGGAAAAGGAAAAGGAAAAGGAAAAGGAAAAGGAAAAGGAAAAGGAAAAGGAGAAAAGGAAAAGGAAAAGGAGAAAAGGAAAAGGAAAAGGAAAAGGAAAAGGAAAAGGAAAAGGAAAAGGAAAAGGAAAAGGAAAAGGAAAAGGAAAATTACTGTGGATGAAGTACAGGTGGCCATGCATAAGTGTGCTAAAGGGTGAAGCAAACAGGACTAATTTGAGTTCAGAAGATTTCTCTAGAGGCAAGATAATGAAAAATATTTTTGTTTTGACATCAGTGCATGCAGTAATAATGGCTCTCCCAAATGTAACACCAAGCTCTGATTTAGATCGAAGCCAGCTCAGTCACACCTGGGATGAATCTGGTCCAATATCTCCCAGCAAGTTGTAGAATGATGATTTATTTTAAACAGCTTAATGTTACCCTGGAATTATGACACAAAAAATCCTGAAAGAAGATTCACCTAAATAGAAGATACCTAAATAAGAGGATTTATTTGTAAAGTACACATACACACACACACTAAAAACAGTTTTCCAAGTTTAAATATGACTTTAGATGTCTCTTACATGTCTCTCTGCATATATCTTTAGAACATTAAAAAATAAGAGCCACAATTTTTCATCTTTGTGAAATTCACTGCATACCATTAACCTCCTGGTTTGCCTCTGCATAAAACATTTCTAGCATTTCTGGTGATAAAAAGAAGGCCATAAACAGGAAATGCATGCAAAAATGTTTCTGGTATTGATTCTTCTCAGTATATGCTGTATATCATGCACACACAAAAAAAACCCTGGTGGCCCAGAGCTGTTAAAGAATCTCCAAATTGAGCTCAGTGGTTTTGCTGAGTATCTTGTGGCTGCTGTGATCCCTAATGTCTAATAGAAACTAGACTGCTTGTAAATAATAAGCTATCATCTTGTTAGCACAAACAAACAGCAGAGAGAAATGAATCATGACTGTCACTGCTTTTAGCACCCCTGCTGCTGTTGCAAAGCAGCAGGGGATGATGCAGAGGGCACAGACCCTCTGAACAGGACTGGCTGCAAACAGGCAGGTCCAGTCCATGAAACATCACTGGATTTTCAGACCTTGAGCAGATCTCTGTTGGCTGTGGCTGGGAAGACAACCTCAAATGCTGTCACTGTTTCTCTTTGGTTCTGAGAGGCAGCTTGGCAATTAAAAACAGGCTTTGCAAATGGGAAGATGCTAATGCTGTGCAGGAAAGATGGAGCAAAATGGAGCCTGCAGGCAGGGTGCCCTCACTGCAGCAAAGGCAGGCAGCCCTCTCCTGGTGTAAACACCACTGCTCACGTCTGCCCAACAGCCCTTTGCTTTTCTGGCAGAATCAGAGCAGCTTTTCATTAATTGTAGGGCATTTTCAGCCAGTCTGCATATTTCCAAAATCCATTTACTTCATCAGTGGGCTGACTTAGGAGTCCCTGGATACTTCTGGAGAACAATTCAAACTGCCTATATGAACTGCTGCTGTCTCAAGTCAGCTTCTGGAGAACAGCAGGCAAATGGACAGAAGTGAAATTTAGTCTGAGTTCACACTGGGTTCACCTCCTTACCTATTTTTATGTTGCATGGCAAATAGAGATATTTGTATGTACTTGCATAATTGGGACTGTCTGGGAAAAGGAATTTGGCTCACTTGGAGTTCCTTCCTAAAGATCTAAAACTGTTGGTTTACTTGAGCATAATATTCTAATTTCCTTTAAAAATGCACATCAAAAAGAATAATTGAAACATGAATTCCATCTGAGTGCTTGTAAAAATGCATGCAAGGCACCTCAGGATTTGATTATATTTGCACCAGCACAAGCTGCCCTCAGAGAACAAAGCTCAATTGATTTCAGGGAGTCTGATTTGCCTGGATGGAAATGAATTTTTAATAGATTTGGTTGTCAGAGGGATTATGCAGGAATATGAAGCGGCAGGGTGCTCACACAGTGGGCTGCTGTGGAGGTGTGTGCTGGTGGCCAGCAGGCAGGAATGGTGGCCAGTGTTTTCCACAGACAGCAAGGAGCAGGATCCCAGGGGAGCTGAGGGGACCAGTTGCCAGGAGACATCACAGCACCAAGTCCTCCTTGCAACAGACCTGACTCCCTCCTACCTCTGCACACTGGCCTGGTTTGCCACCGCTCTCCAAATTATTTTCTTTAATTTCCCAATAACCCAAACACTACTGAAAACTGTCAGCTTCGAGAAATTTAATTTATTTGACATGAAGCCCATTTTCTGGTTCTTTAAGGTGAGCATTTCACTTATGACAGAAAACTAGCAGAAGTCTTGAGCATCAGTAAGGATCCAGCTCCAGGGCTGGTACCAATCAGCCCAGCCACAGTCCCTGTACCAAGGATTGAAACACAGCATGTGCTGTGTCCCAGGGCAGAGATGCCCTCCTGCTTCATGGGAGAGCAAAGGCCAGCAGCACTTCACTGCCATAAATGAGTAAACACAGCTTCCTGAAGCTCAGGCCTCCCTGAATCATTACATTGTTTAACTAGGAAGCAAAACAGGAGTAACAAACAGATACATAGTTATAGATCTCCAACAAATATTGTTTGTGTCTTCAGAGTCACTGAGTGGTTTTCTCTCTCCTCTTCAGAAACATAAAGCCTTAAAAACTATGATTCTATAATTCTAGAACTAGGGGCCTCAAGGCACACCACAAAATGTGGCAAAATTCAGAAAAATCTATGAGAGCTGCAGATGGTGGACACTCATTCTGGCTGAGCCACAGCCTCCTGCTCCACTCCACAAATGAGATATTTGGTCAGAAGAGTTCCTCCCTGTGCTTCAGTGTCTGTCTTGTGCCATCAGCCCCGAGGAGGAGGTGATCCAACATCTCCCTGTCTCCAGTCAGCTTGAGCCTTTCTGTTAATCCAGCTGCTAAAATAACAAGCCCACAAAGACACAACTCAAAGGATGTAGAAATGTGATGAAATATTTCAAATTGACATTTGCCTGACAAATGCTACTCTGTTATTTTCCCAGGCCAAGCATCTCTGAATCACAGTAATATGAAGGAATTATTCCCCAAAAGATCCTCCATCGGATTTTTAAAGCTCCCTACAGTAACAAAAATATCAACCCTCAAAGGTGCAGCACTATATCTCAGTGAGAGAGGAAAAGAAAGCAAATATTTTTTCAGTTCAAATTTATATAAAGCAAATTGGAAAGAGAAGTAAGACTACCTTCACTCTTTCTGCACATTTATAGACATAGAAAAAACATAAATTTAGTGTGGAGAAGTCTAATTGCTCTCCTGTGCTTCATGTCATCCACTGCAGCATTATAACACAAGCCATATGGAGAATCAATCTGTGCACAAAATACAAGGGAAAGGAAAGTCAATAACTAGCCAGCCATTGGCTTTTTTTCCTGCAAAGAAAATCAAAGTTTGTAGACTCATACAGGTTTCCTGCTTTCCTGTTGGTGTATATGTTTTAATGATTTATTTTTTGATACACTGTGGCCCATGCATTTCCAGGGTCATCTGAGTTTTTTCTCCACCATTGTGGGTCAGCCTTTAGACTTCAAGAACAAAGTAAAGGCAGGATGTACTTTTCAGCAACAAAGATGTGAGCTGACTAGTTTCTTTTCATTCACTTTCTTACCCCTGAATAATATAATTATAGAGCTTTCTGGGCAAATTGTGGCAAGCTGAACTGAATACAAAGCGACAGTGCTCAGAACTGAACCATCCAGAAACATTTCAAACACCAGCTAAGGAGAAGAGGGGAGGGATATGTCATTCCTCTCTCAACACAAACCAGCTTGCACTCATGACATCTTCACTTTCTTGCCCAGATGTTGTCACAGGAAGAAAATATCAGAATATAAATTATGCCCTATAAAGCACAGATGGGAGCAAGCTCTCACGAGAACCTATTTTCCATTTCAGCCCTGTCCCAGCCCCTCCCTGGGGTCCAGGGCCACGTTATGTCAGATTGAGCCCCTAGTTCTGGACTGTCCCTGCTAATATCACACACAAACAGACTGGAGAGAGACAACTGGCACTGCAAAGAGAGACTGCCCAGCCCAAGCAG
Organism: Geospiza fortis; assembly: GCF_000277835.1. Taxonomy (NCBI): domain Eukaryota; kingdom Metazoa; phylum Chordata; class Aves; order Passeriformes; family Thraupidae; genus Geospiza; species Geospiza fortis. The sequence continues at coordinate 9,190,166 of NW_005054314.1, forward strand.
GGCTAGGTTCACACAAGGCTTGCCCCAAATGCTACAGGCACTCAGCTGCCTGAGCCACAGGGCTCAGAGAATGTGCCTGCAGCTTTGGCAACAAAAGAGTGAATGGAGGTGCAATCCCCCGGTGTTTAAAAGAGACTAAATCCAATGTACCACAGCTCTCCCTTGTGCTGGCAGTGCTGCTTGTGCAGCCCAGTGAGCTGATCCAACTGCAAACAAGTCACTGGCAGGTCAGTTCTGTGACCACTGTGTGGTTTATCTGTAGGAACACAGGGCAGAGGCAGCAATGAAACAAGGCACAGCACCAAGCCTGGATTACATGACCTCTACCTGCCTTAAAACTGCACAGTCTCAGCTCCAAGTACCTCATTTTGAGTGATCTGTAGTTCTCACAGACCTCAGCATAAGCACTCATGGGCAAAATTCTACTTACGCCCTGCACAACTTCTAATTAAAACAGCAGGTACAAATTAGCATGAAATTGAGTCCCTTAATGGATGGTTTTCCCTTTTCTCTTCCATTTAAAATCACCCTAACAAGCCTGATTCAATGTGCAAGTGGAATGTATCCTCCAGTGAAAATTCAAATTTAAGTCACTGCAATTTTACACGTGAATATTTTTTCTTCTAACCCCTATACAGCATGAAGCTGGAAGTGCTAGCTGCAGAGGACACTGACTTCCAGTGACATACAGAAAAAAACCAACCAAAACCCCTAACATTTAATTATCCTGTCCTTTACCAGGTACTGAACCTCATCTCCAACATCTGAAAAAATTAGCATTTTCCGTTTCATCCTAAATCTATCTTCTTCTCCCACAGCTGTCAGGGCCCTGACTGCACTAATTGTGCGACTAGTCTCAGCTGGGGCTTCCACTCACACTCTTGGACAGGGACTTTATTTAACCTTGGGGTTTAAATAGAACAAAAGAATGGTTTGGGTTTGCAGGGATCTTAAGTCCATCCAGTTTTAACTCTCTGCCATGGTCAGGGACACCTTCCTGCTCCAAGTCCCATCCAGCCTGGCCTTGGATGCTTCCAGAGATTCAGGGGCAGCCACAGCTTCTCTCAGCACCCTGTGTCAGGGCCTCACTACTCTCACAGGAAGAATGAATTCTCAATATCCAGTCTAAATCTGTCCTTTTTCAGTTTAAAGCCATTGCCCTGTGTCCTGTCACTCCGGGCCTTGTCCAAAGTCTCTCTCCAGCTCTCTCTTGGAGCCCCTTCAAGCACTGGAAAGGATTCTAAGGTCTCCCTGGAGCCTTCTCTTCTCCAGGCTGAACACTGAGCTCTCCCAGCCTGTCTTCCCAGCAGAGATGTTCCAGCCCCTGAGCCTCTTTGTGGCCCTCCTCTGAACCTCCCTAACCATGTCCTTCTCATGCTGGGATGACAGAGGTAACTCGTGGGTGTCTTTGCTGCTAATCCTATTCCTGAACTGCTGTTTGGGTTTCCTGGGCTGACATTGTGCCCGTGTCCCTGATGGATGGTCACTGGTCCATGCCCTGTTGGTGAGATCTTTACCTGGCTGGTGTTGTGGCCACCCTCAGCTCCCAAATTCCTTTTCCTGAGGGACAGCAGCAAGAGCTGGATGAGGCTGGGCAGAGCCATGAAGCCCCTGTGCACTCAGGACACCAGTAATGTTTTGTTAATGTTTTGTTCTACTGCATTTTTCTCCCAGACAGTGTCTGCTGTCAGCACTACTTGCTTTAATCAAAAAACAAATACATTTCATTGTGGCTCATTATGCTAAATGAAAACAACAGGGGGCTAATGAGCATTGTGAACAAGGCATCCACATGGCAATCAGAGGTTTCCACAAGAAACGCCATGTATACACAACTGTGTATACAGTTGTGACCTCATCTGTTGAATTTAATTCAGGGAATAAATAGATTTAGATGTCTAACTTTGGTTTATCTTTGTAGCAAATTGTGCATTATGTTACACTTACTAATAAGAAACAAAACTGCCAGCTCGGTTTGTGCAACTGTTCAGGGGTTATTCTCACTCTTCAGTGAACACAATTAACACATCTAATATTCATAACTGTGTTAGCACATTTAATATTCATGATTTTGGGGTAGAAGTTAAAGTGCTACTCCCCCAGTAAGTGTTGTGGGAGGCTTGGGCCAGCGTCAGTCTGTAAAGGGAAGGTGGCTGTGGCCCTGCTCTGGCAATGGCACTTCTGAACACACCCACACAGGCTGTCCGCGAGTTATCTGGGTCCCCAGTGCTGAAATAACAAGTACAGGCCAAAACTTTCCGAATCTCTTTTCCAAATTTATTTTTTACCTCTTCTCCTTTAAATTCTAAAATTCTGAACCAGCCTCTAAACGCTGCCGGACAGTGGGCTCGTTAGAGCGGCCACCATCCCTGCTGGTGTGGCACCGTGAGGGAGAACCCCACGGCGCAGTGGCACCAGC
>NW_005054314.1:9193405-9196602 GCF_000277835.1 Geospiza fortis
AGCTCCTTGGGATGAGGTCTCCGGCCAGGGGTGGGCTGGCCGGGAGTGCTGAGGTCCACAGCTAGAGTTGGGTTGTTCAAGAGGCTCCCCTGTTTCAGCAGCATGCAGGGGGATATCTGATCTCTCACCACGTTTTCTGTTTCTCTCGTAGGTGCTGGTAGCTGCCTGGAGACTCTAGAGAAAGGAAAACCACTAATAGTAGTAATAAATGACAAGCTGATGAACAACCATCAGCTTGAGCTGGCCAAACAGCTGCACAGAGATGGCTATGTCCTCTACTGTAACTGCAGGTATGGAGCTGCTGGGGCTGTTCCTGCTGGGCAAGAGCATTCAGTCCATGTGACTGCACAGCTGAGAATGCAACAAGGAAATTTACATCCTTCTCTGTAATCTCCATCTGGATATTACATTTTCCGGAGTGAACAGACTAACACTAGGTAGAAATTTACCGCACTTACCAAGCCTTTTGACCACGACCTCTTCTAGTTGTTTTTTTTTCCATTTGAGGTAACATGTATTTAGATTAAAAAAAGAAAAACAATTGGATTCAGGGGATTAATAAATCAGATGTTTTCTGGTTTGTAACTTTAAGTACCCCTGTCTTCAAGTACTCATTCAGGCTGCCCTTTTAACCAAACTTCCTGAATCCACCATATACCCTCTGACAAGGAATTTCACCTGTCACTTCAGGAGAAAAACCCAAACTAAACAAACAAAAACACACCAAAAAAACCCCACCTCACAAACAAACAATGCATGAAAAAATCCCACCATCACCAAAACCCCTAGCTCCTTTTTTTAAAGTTCATCATTATTCCTGTTGGGTTTATTTCTTCTCCTGGTTTTGACTGTATCATACTGTTTTCTCTTTACTTGTGATTGACTCCACTCTAAAAATAAAATATGACTTTTAAACTGAAGGCAGAAAAAATGTAACTCCCATTACTTAGTCTGCATCTTGTTCCTTTGCTCTGCAAGCAGAGTTTCATATGTTTCAGAAGAGCTTTCTGAACAGACCAGGCCTGGCATTCATTTAAATTGAGCAAGTTTCTTAAACTCATTATCTTAGTGCTTCTGTCAGCTTTGGAATTTTTATTTCTTTGTGTTGGGCACTGGCAAGCATTTGAGCCTTATTTGCAGCCTGATAATAGCAAGTAACAGATTGATGTAGCTGTTCTTTCTGGCTCTGTGATCAGGGGAGAACTCTGCCATGTGTTCACATAGGATGGATTTCCTCCTATGGTTTATGGAGCAGAGCCTCAGATCTTGTTCAGTCTCCCAGCATTGCAACCACAGAAGATTAAAAAGTTTAAAAGTTGAGTTTGTCTCAGAAAGCTGATGGAAGTGTGTTCTCAGCAATGCTCCCTAGGAGCCAGTGCTGGCTGGGGCCTGCTGCTCTTGTGCATTCTCTTCCTTTCCACACATATCCTTATTTAATATTTCCATGCTAAAGAATTATGTATGGATGCATAGAAAGAAAACTGTATTTAAAAATTTCCTATGGGATGGCTCTTTCTTCTTTAATTTTTGCTTTTGGTCTGTTTTTACAGCACTCTTGTGAAGACGCTGCAGTCGATGGACTTGTCAGCTTTGAAACCTTTTCCTCCTGGACAGCCAGAAAAGTTTGCTTCATTCTTGGATAAAGTTTTTGGGTTACAATAAACAAAACACAGAAATAAAAAAGTTGGAATAAAATGTCTCATCTCCTCTACTTAAGATCTGCAACTGGGCCAAACACTCAAAGAAAATATCATTTAATATTAGCTGATATTAAATGGCTTCCAATTTAGTGTCAAACTCATTCAGATTTATGCATAAAAGAGTACAATGCCAATAAGGAGGGAGTATGAGCTGTCTTGTGGCATGGACAGACATATTTCTATCACAAAATTCCACTAATGGGGACAAGCTAAACTACTCCTTCATAGGCATGGCATATCCATTGTGGTCTCTTGACCTTTTTTGCCAAATACAGGTGGAAATAAATGGTCTTTGTTGATGTTCCTGTGATGTCCTGCAGATGCCTTCAGCTCTTGGTTCATGTGTTTACAGAAGCACTGAAAAGAGCGCTTAAAAGTGAGCTATTTAATCCTCAAAAGGGAGAAAGGCATGTGATGCATCCGGGTGATAAAAAGTCACGAGCTGCAGACCTGCTGCCCTTTGTTTGGGTGATTCACCCACAAACCAAAACAAAGGACAGGAATGGGCTTGGCAATGCAATCGCTTGTTTTGCACGGTGTTACCCCATCATAACCCATCACTTTGGACTTCTGCACACCCAGTGTTTCCTATTTAGATTACATGTAAGGAAGAAATTCTCCCCTGGGAGGGTGGGCAGGCCCTGGCACAGGTTCCCAGAGAAGCTGTGTCTGCCCCTGGATTTCTGGAAGTGTCCAAGGCCAGGCTGGACAGGGCTTGGAGCAACCTGGAACATTAGAAGGTGTCCCTGCCCAGGGCAGGGGAGTTGAAACCAGATGGACTTTAGGGTTCCTGCCAACCCAAGCCATTCTGGGATTCTTTGATGCTGATCAGAGCCTCCCATTTAGAGTATCGAATTTGACAACGATGTGTTACATCGATTTCTTCAAGTAAATATTTTGAAAAGCAAAGGGGGTTTAAACTTTAAAATCTTCATGCTTGTTCTTAGGCTTCTAATGCTCTAGAACTTTAGAAATGCATAATTGGTGCTAATTGCCCTTCCTACAAGGACATTATCGGGGGGGGGGGGGTTGCGTTGCTTTTGTTGTTTAAAACAAGAAAATTAAACTCCTGAATTGGCCCATCTGATGTCTAAGTACAATTTTCATGAGGAAGTTAAATGCACATAGAAGCATTCACATCAAACACAAAGGGCCACAGGTGGAATAAATCAGGCCGCACGGCTGTGCAAGGCTCAGTTTTGCCAATTCCCCAAAGTTTGCCCCAAATACTCGATTAGCACCCACTAAGATTCTTCACTCTCTTAACGATTTCTAAGGAGTTATTTCAAACCCACTGCTAGCAACTCGCCTGCAGCCCGGGAGCGCAGAGGGAATCCTGGATAACCACCGGAGCGATGTTCGCGCTCGTTCTCCGCAGCCGAGCGATGAAGAAGCGAGCTCAGCCAAGGCAGGTGCGGGAGGAGCCGCTTCCCACGGCTTGGGATGCGCACCCACACCGGGCGCCGAGCACTCTAAAAACTGTCCTAAAACAACCTA
>NW_005054314.1:9196825-9230247 GCF_000277835.1 Geospiza fortis
GGGCGGGTGCGCAGCCGGCGGGGCTGGGGGCAGCCGGGACGCCTCAGGCCCGGGGCGGGCCGGGGGTGCCCCCAGAGAGCTCCTGGAGACCCGGCCGTGAGCCCAGAGCGAGGAGGTGGCGGAGGGATGGCTGGGGATGGCTGGGAATGTGTGTGGGGATCGGTGCGACCGGCTCCGGGCGCTTGGGCTCCCCTCAGGTTCAGGTGTCCCCAGGTGCCCCAAGCCTCTGCACCGCCTGGTGGTGGCGTTAGACCGGAGAATCCATGCCTAACGCGAGGCGTGAGTTAAACTCTTGACGTTTTCTCCTTTGTTACCGTTATTTTCCCAGCTGTTTTCATCTCAAATTCATCACGCAGAAGTTAGGAAAGCTTGCGTCTCGTTTATGAGGCAGCACCAGTCGAGGTTTGAATCCGTAAGTACCGTGAGCTCTGTGTCTGAGCTGGGTGCGTAGAAGGGGGTCAGTGGTTTAGCACTGGGAACACGATGGTTTGTCACGCTTGATGCTTGAAAGAAAGGAGAAATGACAGGGGGGCTGCTTCCTTTTGTTGAGTTGCAGTTACACAAGTTATATTTGACTTTGGTTCTGAAGTTCCTGAACATAAGCAAGTTACTAAAACCTTAGTAGTGAACTTAGGGGCAAGTTTTTTGTGTAGTATATTCTCTGTGAAGTGACCATTACAGAATTTAGGAGATGGGAAATGTGTAGGTTTTTGGAGCAAGAAATTAATATCAAAAGATGGTGGGAAATTCTGGAATAATTATGTAAAGTCACGGAGTTTTGAGGTATGGTTTTTGGTTGGTTTTGTTTGTGGCAGTTGGTGTGTGTGCAGTGTGGTATTGTAGGGTTTTGATGTGTTTTGGGGTTTTTCTTTGTTTTCCCTCTAGTCACATTTAAGTGCTTCATCTAATCTATGATTAGTGCTTTATTTAAGTGCTATTTTAAGCACATTTAAGTGCTTCATCTAATGATGATCTTGAATCATCAAGTTCATCTAGGAGGAACTTGAATATTACTTGGACTCGTATTCTTAATATTTCTTAGCATCTCTTGGTATTATCACATTGATACCCCAAATCATTCCTATGTTCTATGTGCCTTGCCCCCTCCAAATTAACAGCTGGTAGCTATTAAGTAGTGTTTAGGTTTAATTTTAACTTTGTTTTCCAACTGCCCAAGTTTTTATATCTGTTTTCTTCTTTATTTTTTTTTAAAGTATGTGGAAGGCTCATTTGAGAAATACCTAGAACGACTAGGAGATCCAAAGGTAAGCCTGATTTGAGACTTATTAAGAGATTTAAATTTGAAGAGACTAGAACAGGAAGTTGTTTAGGTAGTTAGTTAGTTTTTTGAAATGTGGTTGTTTGAGGGTTTTTTTTTAGATAGACTCAAATCTTGGGGAGTCAATTACATAATTAACACTTAGGGTTTGTACTGATAAATGTGAATAAAGTGTACCTGTATAAACAATACCAGTTTTAGTAGGGAATTTGCATGGGTGCAAAGGAGCAGTCCAGTCTCTGCAGGCTGGACAATAAAAGCTTATTCATAACTGTAGTTCTTTAAGAAGAAAAAAACTAAATATGTGGAGTGTACCTTAAATGAATTGTCTATCAGGCTTTAAAATCCCCTGCTTCTTCCTTTACTGTCCAGACTTCTATTTCTTTAGTCTTTAACCAGTAACCTTGGTGAGTGCAGCAGCTTCTGAAACAAATGTGGGTTTAAAAAAAAAAGTATCTAAAGTGATGTCTTGGATCAGCTCAGTCTTAAAAATTTTGGTAATTGTGGCCACCCCATGTAGCAGACTCCTTTTACCTCCCTCTCCCCCAAATCCTTGTATCTCAACTTTCAGGGCATTATTCCTTTAACAAACTGATGATTTTGAACAGGTATTTTAATAGTAGAGAATTTTAATACTACAGAAATGTAGAATATAATTGTTGATGTTTAGATTCTTCTGCTATCTCACATAATCTCATCATATTGCATAGGAAAGTGCTGGCCAGCTGGAAATAAGTGCTTTATCAATGATGTACAAGTACGTACCTCTTTCTTAAGGTTTACTTTGTTTTGCCCTTGGTGTGGGGATTCTGGCCTCAAAACTTTGTGTGTTTGCCACTGAGAGGTGAATGTATGAAACAGGATGAAAAATGCTTCCCTAAAAAACTTAACTGACATGTAAATGGTGCCATCACAGCCCCTGTTCTAATGGGGATTGAGGGCAGGGTCAGTTTCCAGAGATGCTTGTTTGTTATCTTTTTGCTGATACTAAACTTGAATGTCAGGTGTTTGCTTCTAGTGGCTGAAGACTGGAAAATGGGCAAAACTGAGGAGCTGTGTGCAGTGCAGACATTGTGTGGTAGTTACAAGCATGGCTAAAACTCATGTAGGTGTTCTTGAAAGCTCCAGCAGTGAGGAATACCTGCCCTACCTGGTGTGTGAACACTGCTCTTTATTTCAGAGGTAACACAGAGCCGTGTAGGTGCTGAATTAAGCTAATTAAATTATGCCAATTGTAAAAAGCAGTCTGGCTCTCTAGTGGTAGGAGACAGAAGCTCCCTTTTGCAGGCTCACTCTGTCCCAGTACTAAAGGAACAACTGAAGTTTGTAAGGAATTGCTAGCTCCCTGCACTGAGGTTCTAGTCCTTTTGCAGAGTGCCTAAATCACTTAGACTGAATAGTCTTAGTGTCTGAGCACCCTTCTGTAAGTATAAGTACTTGACTTAATCTGTGGGTAAACATCATAGTCTTTCACAGATAATTTTTGTTTTCCCCTCAAGATAGGTTTTCTCATCTGGCTATTCCTTTATGGTAGCATTCATTTATCAGGGAAAATGCTTTGCTTGATTTTTCTGTAAACCAACAGCTCTAAACTGCTCCCTGGAAACTTCTTCATAACGTTCTACTGAGAGTGTGCTCTTGCAAGTCTTGTTTTCCCTCTGCTTACCTAGGCGAGACTTCATTGTGTACCGGTACCCCGGGAAGCCCCCCACATGTGCTACAGACAATGGCTTTGAAGACAAGGTCAGTAGAAGTGAGGGCAGTTTCCTGCTGTTCCCCTGCCAATCTGTTTCCTTGCTTTCCCTGAAGCTGGATGAGTTGTGCAATTTTTTCCCTGAAAAGGGGACGTTAATGGGAAGGGATGATTGTAACAAATAGATTGATTTTTGTGACCTACAAACTGATCCCAGTTCAGAGTGAGAGTTATTGGAACAGCTTATCTACATGAGCACTGCTGCTGATAGGGGCAAAAGGGAGCATAAAGGACAAATAGTGTGTATTACCTTGCATCTGACCCCTCTGGAGCTGTGCAGATGTGGGTGCACAATTATGTGGCTACTTCATGATGCCAGTGAAGCTGCTGCGGTGTGGATTTCAGTGTGGGCTGCTAGATTTGCCAAGGTGGCCAGTCTGCTCTGAACCTGTGCTGCTGCAGCTGTTACTGATCTGTTGATGAGCATTGTTGTCTTCATTACATGTGCTTTTTTTCTTCATCTACACAGTTTCCTGTGTAGCTTAATTTAATTCCAAAATGAGCTGAGTTTAAAAATCAAACAGCATGGTCTAAGTGCTCGAGGCTTTCCCACCAGAACTCTCATTAATGTTGGCAGCTGTCTGGCATTACACTGTTGAGTTTGGGCAGCAGCTCCTTCTGGTGTTGCTCCTCCTCACCACAAGAGGAGAGCTTTTGTTGGCAGAATCCACAGAGCACCCAGAATTGAGAGTCCTGGCATCTGGGCTCCTTCTGGGAGCTGGTTTTCTGGGAAGCATCCTCGCTGGCAGTGTGCTGACAGCTGCCTCAGGGCTCCTGCCCATTGCAGTTGGCTGTGGTTGTGTGCCAAGAAGTTTGGTGGCACATGTTTACATGATGTGTCAATGCCTGTGATGCAGAAAGCATCTCTTCTGCTTCTTAAAAGCAAGGTTTTAAGGACTAGAGAAGTAAATGCTCTTTTAGTCTTGCAGGCAGAGAAGGATGAAATGTGCCTTTGACTCTTGGGATAGTGTGTCTCGGGGTGCTGCATGCAATGGGTTGTGTTTATTTTACCTCCTGAGCAAATGGTGGTCTTGGAAACAAACTCCTATTTCACGTTCAATATAGCAGGATGTACAGATGATTTTTTTTTCTTTGTATGATATAAAGTTACTTAGACACTTTACCTAAATTTCAGTTTTGAGCTGATGCTACAGCTCCAAAAAAGCTCAGCTTTTTCATGTTTATATTGAGAATATTTACTATTTTCTTGGTGAGTTGGTGTCAACTGTAGAATAAAAGGATATCAGAATTTACTGAATTCATCATAACTGATGGGATTACATCATTCCAGCCTTAAAACTTTGTTTTTTTAATTTTCCCAGATTTTACTGTGTTGTTCCGGTAACGGCCATTATGACTCTGTGTATACAAAACAATTTCAGGAAAATGCTGCCGTTTGCCAGGGTAAACTTGAAATCATTTTTCTGTGAAAGAGAATTGTGTGTTTTCATATGTTTAGAGGCAGGGTTTGTTTCAATTTTCAGGGGTGGGGAGAAGAGAGATGGAAGCTCACTTCTGGTATATTTTTATGCATAGACTCATTTTTCTCTAACCTGTTAAGTGGGTTTTGAACTAAATGACTTCCAGAGGTCCCTTATTCCCAACTGAGTTATTTTATGATCCTGTCCTTAACTGCATTTGATGTCACTACAGCCTTGTAACAGTAGATAATATCTGAAGATCTGCCTGCCTTAAGCTGCAGGAGTTTTTATGGATCTCATATTATTGAGCTTTGTGTTGGTTTGTTCAGCTGTGTTATATGAGATCCTCTACAAAGATGTGTTTGGCATGGATGAGGAAGAATTAAGGTCTGCAGTTGAGGTGTTTCGAAGTGGATCCAAGAAGAACAGAAACAGTGCTCCTGTAGGAAGTGAGGATGCAAACTTTGGTTGTCTCCATGAAAAAGTACCCCGAAATCCATCAGAAAAGAGGTAGTATGTTGGGAAGGGGATCTGGTAAGAGGAAAGCAAAAAAAAAAAACAAACCCTGAAAACCTTGCAGAGGACAACTTTTCCAAGTTTCTATGAATTTTATGGAATGCTAACTCCTCTTTTCCTATGTTATGACACAAACACAAAGCTCAAATATATCATGGAAGAGAGTGTGCTTTTCTTGGAGCTGGGAAGTGCCACATGATTGACTGTCCTCTGCTGCAGGCTGTGCTATAGTTGTGTGTTACTCTGTAAAATGACAGCTTATTTGTAAGTAAAATTGCTCCTTATTCATTAGAGCTTTTTTTATTGTTTTTTTTTTTAATGAGAGACTTACTCTTCTAAGTCTCCATAGCTCTGAAAGGCTTGAGAGCTGCCTCTGAATGCTTGCAGACAGCATTGGTTTGATGGTACCTGGCACAAGAGTGTCTTTTTGTCCTTGACAATGCAAGAATTCAGTTACTGGGATCACCTTCATCCTTTCCTAATGCAAGCCCTGGTTAGGGGTGGATATTGGAACAAGCAAAGGTCAAGTTCTTAAAGCTTGGAAAAGGCTGGTCCTGCACTGCATTGCACGTTGCTGGTGTTTAAGCCAAAATGTGCCACTTGATGGCACCATGGTGCTTTTTCAGGTTGTCTGAACAGTTGGTGGTATTAATCCTGGCTAGAGATTGTGTGTTGTAGCTTTCGTAATCTTATTTTCAATGTTTTAGACTGGACGACTGGGAAGGCAACGATGCTGACAATGCACAGGAAACCAAGTTCAAACAAAGCATTGAAGAACAAAAGGTTTGGCAGTTCAGGAAAAATCCTTCTGGTTTTCTTTTGGTTTTTTTTTTTTCTGTTGTATGATGTTACCCTTGTTAGGGCTAAATCCTCTTTACCACTTTCTAAAAATGTATTTTTGGTTAATAGGTGGTTTATTTCTTCCATATTCTTGTATTTTGGTTTTGCCCTTGAGATTCTCTTAAACTGGAAATGTCTCTCTTACTTTCTGAAATTCTCTAGTCTTTCTCTAGCTGATTTTTATTTCCCCCAAAAGATGGAGCTTTGCAGATGTTTCCTGATTTGTTTTTCCCAGAATATGGTTTAAATTAGTTCACTTTTGTCTTGACCATAATATAAATTGCTTCAGAATACTCCAAGAAAACTGTACAGAGTTTTCAAATAGAATAACTGAAATGCTCGCTTACTTTTGAAGCTGTGACATCATTGGTCTGGTTGGCTTCCTTTGAATAATTTTGAGTACAGAACAATGCCAGCTGTCACTCTTAAGCCTGTTCTGCTTTCCAGAGTCAGTTTGCTCAGCACCTGAGTGCCTGGATCTGTTTTCATACTCTTGAGTTTTAGTTTTTAGGGAAATACAGTGGAAGTGAAAATTTTGGAAAATAGCATCTGTACTTTTTAAAATGGTGCACAGATGCTGGCAGAATAGAGACTGTGCTGAACACATGAAATGCACTTGTTAATGCTCCATTCCAATTCTGTTTTTAGCCTCCAGAAAATCCTCCAAAGATGCCTGTTCCTTATAAAGTGCTAAAGGCCCTGGACTCTACCATCTATCGAAATGTGGAGTTTGATGTTTGGCTGGACAGTAGAAAAGGTATCTTTTGGAAAGGGAAAAGCCAAAAAGTGCTTCCTGTAGTAGGGTTAGCATTAAATTTATGAATCTTGAGTCTTGTCACCTGTTTCTTCACAGCTGAAAAGTGAAGGGCACAGGTGAACCCAGCAGAGAGCTGTAGGAAGGACATGTTCTTGGTGTCCTGTGTGCCATTCAAAGCACAAAATACCCAGCCTTTGATACTGTATAATGGTACAAGGTTGCTAAAAATCTGATCTCTGCTACTCATTGACTGTACACAGGAAATAGCAGGATTCAAAGCAGAGCGCAGAACTCTGTTGTCATTCTGTTGTATTGGAAAGCATTCAAATGTGAGAGTTTTTTGTTAGAGCATGTGTGCAAAGACTTCTTTTTAGAGCACGATTTTGGCCTCAGAATTGTATAATAATGAAGATCTCAAATTTAGCATTGAGATCTGTCAGATGAGTTTTTCCTCCTGCCTCCCAGCCCTCCTGGGCTTGAACATTCTGCAGAGATTTGTGGTTCTCATGGCTTGGGAAAGGTTGGCTGCTTTTTGGCATTCACTGTGGCTGATCTGTAAAGCAAGAAGTTACCAAGAAAGATAAGTTTTTAAGTGATACTTGATGTCTGACCCAAAGTGCTTTGCATGCTGGAGAACTCCAGCATTTCACCACGGCGTAATCAGTAATGAGGATCATTAAAATTCTTGGAGCAGAGTGTGGTAACCAATTATCTGTGTGGAATACTGACGTGCAGAACAGCCAGGCAAGGAACAGAGGTAAAAAAAGCTGAAATCTAACAGCAAGGAGACTTTAGGCAATGTTAGCCTTTCCTGGATGACATTTCATGTTTGCCAGGTGCCACTGGGACTCTGGCAAGATAAGAGATGTCCAACATTTTTAATTCCAGGATTTATATTAAATGCAGGATTAGCTCTGTGCCACCACAGAAGCTGCAGTGTTGTAGCAGTGTTGCTTGCTGCATTATCTGGCTGTTGCTGATCTCATGTGACTTAGCCTGGTTATGGTCTATTGTAAGAACACCTAGAGTTACTCCACTGTTACTATAGGGAATATTCAGGTATGCAGAGGAATATTTAACTCCATTGGCCTATAAATTGTAGTTGGCTGCTGTCGTGAAGTACTTGTAGGATATGTGAAGAAAGAACAGTAGCTTAAAGGCTTTTTTCCCCCCATTTATTTATTTATTCATTTCTTTTTAGAGCTTCAAAAAACTGACTACATGGTGTTTGCTGGGAGACAGTACTATTTAGGAGATAAGTGTCAGGTCAGTACTCAAAGGAGACTCAGTTATGATCAACTGTTAAAACTACTTTAAATGGACAATGATAAACAATGAAGTCATTTGACTTCATAGAATTCTCTAATGCTTTTCTAATTCTCTTCCCTGTAGGTGTTCTTTTAAATGTAATTTCTTTCTGAGATCTACCTTTAAACTTGGTAGTCTGATAGAAAAGCAGGTTGGGGATTCAATGTAAACCAGTCATCCACATTCTCTGAGTGTGGAAGTTCCAGGCAGAGCTTAAAATGCACAGGGGGTGCTTTTGGTGTATTTGTCCCTAGATTTTTCACTTGGGTTAAGCAACAATTCTGGATAGTCTTATCTTTCTCAAAAGTGAACTAGCAAAATATTTCATAAAATAAAAAGGGAAGAGCTAAAAAGGGAGGAGTAGAATGATCTGGACAGGAGATGCTGAAAGAAAGGTCTGTTTTCTTTGTATTCTGATGTCATATGTAGTGAGGGCACATTTTTTTAGTCAATCTTTAAGGTAGTGCTAATTATTCACTCAGTGATTTGTTTCTTCCTGTGCAAAACTTTCCTTTTCCTACTTTATCTTCTGTTCTCCTCAAGTTCTTAAGCAGCAGTCTTCCTTGGCACTTATCTGCTGGGCACAGGGGATAAAAATAAGTTAGGGAGCTGGTATCTTGCCTCTCAGTTGCTCACAAGACTGATTTTGTCTTTTTATCCTCCCTAAAGTTAGTACACTGCTCTTTATTTTGGTTGCAGTTTTGAAGAAATATTTGAGACTCCTGGGCCAGCTCACTAACATGGGACTGGCTGGGAGCAGCCTTTGCTATGAGGGGTTTGTGGACAATATTCTGATGCAGTTTAAGTTTTTTAGAGCTTTCCTTATTCTCTCTCCAGGTGCGTCTGGAACCAGGGGAGAAGTATTACAATGCTCACATCCAGGAAGTTGGACAGGATAGCAACACATTGACTGTATTTGTTGAGGAGCTGGCAGAAAAGTAAGCAGTGATGACTTCAGGTTCAAACTCGTTCTGGTTGAGGGCTTTATTTTTTTTCTAATGACCAAAATCATTATTGTAATGCTTTGTGTGAAATCTTACTGCTCTTCCTTCACTGGAATGTAAAAGTGATCTTTACAGCTTGGGCTTAATTCACAGAGAGCAAATTGCCCTCTGCTGTTATGTTTCTCTGGAGTTTTTATGCTGTACCCAAGCAACAAAATAATTGGCACTTCTGGTGAATCTAATCACTTTCTCCCCCTTGCTGTTCAATTATTCACCCTCCCCCAAAGCTGGGATTGACAACATCCTGCAAAAATTCTGTGTACTTGCTTTTAGGTGTACGTCTGGAGGCAGGGGAGAGAGACTTGACCCAGGAAATAAGTGTTTAAACTAGAGCCTAGCTTGTCTTTTCTTATTAAACAAGTAGCAGTAATATGTGCTTGGTGTCAGAGAAGCAGATTATTTATTTTCACGAGCTATTTCCTCTGTCTTGGTGTTGCTTCAGTTTATGTTATTGTGCAGAGTGTATCCCTGGGGCGCTGCTAACATGGGTGTCCTTCCTGCAGGCACACAGTTCCTTTGGCAAACTTAAAGCCAGTGTCACAAGTGGCTCCTGTCCTTGCTTGGAATATGGCTCACAACAGAAGAGGAGCTTATCAGAAAGTAACAGGTGGACACTTCTCAGGAATAGGTTTGTACAAGGCTTCCAGAAGCATTTCTTCCCTGGGGAAGTAGGGGAGTTGCTCATGAGAGTTGTAACTGTAGCAGTCTTTGGATATTGGAAGGGACTCAGTTCCCCCTGTGATGTAAAACTTGGCCACTGTAGGGGTTTGATGGAAAGCTGTATTTCAGACAGGGATGGATTTGACTTTGCAAAAGAGCAAATCTGTTTGCTCTGAAATTCAGAGCAAATTTGGTATTGCTCAAAATTGCCCAGAACAAATTTGCTACTTGAGAACCATCTAAAAAGACATGTCAGTAAACCAGAGAGCTTGCCTGACCTGGCATGAGCAGAGATGCATGGATGAACCAGGGACCCACTTAAATATGGGTTCAATTTAATTTGGAGGGAGAGATTGTGATGTTTTTTAACTTCTATAAATAAACACACCCTGCATAGAGAAGAAGCTTTAACATGGAGTACTGGTTAGATCAGCTGAAGCTAGGAAAGTACTCCCATGTCAGATGCTTGTATCATGTAGAATTCCTGCTTGATCTTTTAAAGAAGGGTCTGTAGTGTCCATATTTACAATGCACTTTTTCTGGAACAGGCCACTGGCTTTCTTCTCTATGGGTTCAAATATTAATTCCTCACTTTATCATTTGAGGCCATAACTCAGGTTTAAGGTGTATATCTCTTTTCTGTCTCAATGGAAACTGCAGAAATGGATATGAAAACACGGAAGAGGATGCTCAAGAAGGTCCGTGGGAAGGAAGTGTTCATGGCTGTGGCTTACAGCAGGGGACAGCCAGTGCTGCCCCCCCGGCTGCAGCACAGTGCTCCCTCAGGGCGCTTCCCTCCCATCCACTGCTCCCAGGGAGCTGCAGCCATGGCACCCTACAAACCCTATCACCAGCAGAACCCTCCCAGGCAGCACCGTGACTCCGGCATGCCCAGGTAGGAAGCTTTGAAAACATGAGCTGGTCACTTGTTTCCTGTTCACTCTTGCTGCAGACTGGTTGGGAGAGAGCTTGTGCTGTTCAGGTGAAACTACACCTGGCAGGCACTTCTGGTAGTTTCACCTTTTCCCCTTTAAACTCAGGGAATCTGCCTATTTTGTAGGCATGGGTATATACATGTTTTATAGACATGGTATATATATATATCACCTGGAGAGAGAACAAGGGAAGCTCTAAAAAACTTGAACTGCATCAGAATATTGTCCACAAACCACTAATAGCACAGGCTGCTCCCAGCCAGTCCCGTGTTGGTGTGCTGGCCCGGGAGTCTCAAATGCTTCTTCAAAACAGCAACCAAAATAAAGAGCGCTGTACTAACTCCAGGGAGGATAAAAAGACATAAAAACAGTCTTGTGAGCAACTGAGAGGCAAGATACCAGCTTGGCCCTCAGATAGCATTCTACCCCAGCCCAGGGAAGAGAGGCTGTCAGAGTTATGATAATTTATCCTGGTGAGTGACAACAAACCTCTTTTACCAAAAATTGCTCTACAAGGATGCTGGGGTGCGAATTGCTTGTTTGCAGCAGAGTGTGCAAAAGCAGGTTTCTTGGGGGCTCTGCAGAAAGAGCTGAGTTCAAACTGAGCAGCCAAAGGCAGGTGCAAGTGCAGGTGGTGGTGACTGCTCAGCTCCTCTCTTGCTCCCCAGCTCGTACAGCCGCAGCCGCCGCCCGCTGCCGTGCGCGAACAAGGAGTGCCAGTACAGCTTCGTGCCAGGGGCTGCCGAGGAGCCCCAGGGGCCAGAGGAAACTGTCACTTTCTGTGAAATCGAAGGAGATGACACTGCTTTTCCTGCTCTGCCTATGAGTTATGAACAAAGGGTAAGCTGAAGCCTCTCAGAGAGAGAGGAGGAGGGGGAAACTAAATGCACAGTGATTCTTTGCCCAAATATACAGCAGGTTTTTTTGGTTTTCTTGGAGTAAGGTTTAGCAGTGAGTGCATTTTTGACAGTGGAAGACTGAAATTAGTCTAGTTCCTGTAAAACCTGCTTGGAACCTCAGTTTTTCTAGATATTCCCTTCTTTGTATCCTCAGTAGCAACACTTGTTTTCTTTTAAGCATATTTTCATAAACATAATCATGTTTCTCCTTTCTGTTGCAGTTTGAAAACAGAATATTTTCCTCCTGTGCATATCTGTCTAGCTCTAAACATTGTGGGAGAAAGCTTTTCACTTGTTTGCCACACTACAATTTATCATTTGGGGAGCAAGATTCAGAAACTGGATAGTGATAGCCTGGGTTTTTTCCCCTACAAATTTGTAGTTGTGATGTTTTGGATTAACATGTTGTTCCTGGCACGGTTTCTTCTGCTACCGAAACAGGAAAAAATTGCAAACCTAGACTTTTCTTAAAGCAGTCTTTTTGTTGAGTTGTAGATTAAGTGCGTTCTTAAACTTTAAAATGCCTTTTTTTTTTTTATTTTATTTGTAACCTAAACCTAGTCCAAAGCTGAATGCTAAAAAAATCAATTTATACTTAGGTATCTGAATAAGAAAGCAGATTAAAAAAAACACAACCAACCTGGTATGTTTGAATATTTTGCCTTGTTGAAGCAGTGAACTATTGTTAGACTCATATTTAAATGAGGAAGAGAGAATATGCTTAGGGCTGTTTCAGCACCAGTCATTTTTTCTTTGCTCTGATGTACTAGATCTGTAATCTTTGCTCTGATTTCTCCTCCAAGAGTGCCAAGGAATAAGGACGCATTATCCTGCAATTTCTTTTTTCCAACATGAAATCAATACAGCTCAGTGGCTTTTTCTCCCCCTTTGCTAGACTTGCCTGCAGCTCCTAATGAATAGGTTTTCATGTTCATTCAGTGACTTTGTTATTGTCAATGCCAAAGCTTTTTCTCTGTCTCTTCCTTGTCTTGTTTAGTAAAGGAATGTGACATTTCCTGGGGAAAGATGCATCTCACAGAGGACTCTGCCATTCTGCCAGAGGCCTGGTGGGAGAATCTTCTGACTTACCACTTCTGTTTCAACCTTGGAAATCTTTCAAGCCTCTCTGAGCACTTTATCGATCTTGTAGTCACCAGTGGCTTCTGAGGAGAGTTTTGAGTGTCACCTTTGCCACCACAAGAGTGATTCACCTTCTTTTACTTAAGCATCTCAACCCTGTGTTCCTCCTTCAGAGAACTCGTCTTTTAAACTGGGGTGCAGCTAAAGAATGATTTCAGTGCAGCAGCAAAGGGCATGTAAGAAACTGAAGGAGTGCTGTGAGAAACCTTGGGGTGTGCTGCTTTCTGAAATAGTCAGGGTTGCACATGTGGATCAGCCTAGTGCAGACACTGCTGTCTATGCCAGCAGCCACCTTCTGGTTCCACTAGTTGGGACTGAAGATGACCTTTCTCCATGGTGATCGGTGTTTGGATGAACTGATCTGCTGCTGTTGTGGGGGGAATGCTCTGGAATGATGAATGCCCTTATGCAGCCTTGGCTGGGATTTGCTCCCTCCTTTGCAGCTTTGTTAGAGCTTGGGATAAAGCTGGCTGAGTTCTGGGAGGGAGCAGCTTGACTACCTGGCATAGGACAATGGTAAAGCTTCTGAATTGCCTTAAGTGTGCAAGGCAGAACAGAAGGAAAAGGAAAGAGATGTTTGTTGTATTAGAATGGACACACAGATGATGCTTCTAGTAAGCTTTGGTTGCAGCAAGCTGGGTCTGCCAGCCTGTTTCTGTGTGTTTCTCTGTCTACAGAGCATGGAAAGGTTCTAAATTATTTCTAAATGTGTGCTTCTGACTTTGCTTTTCAGAGCCACAGTAGCCATGCTCCCATTGTCCATGGTCCAGGGGCATTTTGGGTAGCAAGGAGAGGTCCAAACTCTGTTCCATCCAACAAGCAGACCCTGAGTGCCTTAGAGGAGGAGGAAGAAGCAAGTGAAAATGGTGAGTTCTTAAAGGATTAATAGGCAAAAAAATGGTTAAGAGATTGTCAATGTGCTTTTCATTGTCAAAAGTAGGTTCCTTACATCTCCTAAAGGACACAAAGTGAGATGATGCTGAAAGCAGGTTATTAATAGATACACTAAAGTATAATTGCAGTAACTCCAGGTTTAAGCTCTTTTGCCTTCCCCTTTTTTTCCCCTGAGTCAAAACTTCCTGTTCTCTTTCGCTTGTAGGGAAATTTCATGAGGAATATATCTATGTATCTTCAGGTAAGTAAAAGTTTAGTCTTTACTGATAGAACATTTGGTGAATGTAATACACTCAATTATGAGCTTTTTATGTGTTTCTGAAGGATTAGATTTAGTGCAGCTCTTTTTAATTAATTTTGCTTATGTCCTCCAGATCCCAACTGTGAAACTGCAGCAGTGTTTAGTTCAGCAGAACCTACAGCAAACTTGGTAAGTTTTACTCACAGACTGTTCAGGTTTGAGATCTTTGAGGCGTGTGGCATTCATGGAAACTGTTCTTGGATGCACAGTAGGCTAGAGACTTAAAGGAATGTTGATTTCATTTATTTTCTTATATATCCTTTTCCTCTCTGAATGGTGAGGGTTTTATCTGAGTCTGCAAGTACAGTCTGAATTACACTGGATACATTAATGATTTTCCACCTTTCCCTCTGCAAAGAGAGAATGTGTATTTGAGTGCTGTTTACTTTTCTTTCTCTGCTCCAGACAGCACTTGCTTTTATCAGGCCACCCTTCAGGTTATATTCCAGCTATCTTAGCCCTCCTCTGTGAGACTGGAGAGATCTCATCTGTGGTAGAACTTATCTTGGAATTTAGTTTTTTTTTTTTTAAGTTGAAACTAAATCTTTAGTCACCTGCTGCTCCACAGTGGGTGTGAAAGCAGTCCTGAGCATGCTAGAATAAAACTGTGTTTAATGGAGCTACAAAAGACACTCTGGGTGTATAGTCCATAAATTTAAAAATAAAAAATAGGGGTGTGGTGTGTGTGTGCCTTGTCGCTTCTTTGCCCCTGAAATGGACCATGCTTTGCTTTGGAATCCCTTCAGGAAGAAGGGCCAGTCTTGGTGTCACCTCCAGATGAAGTGGCTTCCTACAGCTATCCCCAGAAGGTAGTGTCTGGTACTCTGAACTGTATCTCACACTTCATTGTGGTGGCTCTGCAGAGAGGTGGCCACTCTGCTTGGACTGTGACACTTTGTGGGGACCCCTCATAGCCTCTGGCAGCAGAGAATGCAATTCCCTGCAAATACAAGCAAAACAGAAGATGCCTTGCAGGTGTCTGCAACTCTAAACTGGTATTTTCAAGCCAAAGTTTTCAGAGTTTGGATAGTTAGTGTCTTTACAGCTAGGATTTACAAGATGGTTTTGTGTGAAGTGAGAATTTTTGAAGTGTGTGGTATTTTCATAGTCTTTGTCAAAGCCAATTGCAGAGGCAGATGGTTGAATACTCTTGACTCTTTTCCAGGTGTTGGTGAACTCTGCAACAGTTTCCACCTCCACAGATGTTTATACTGCTCCAGCTACAGGTCTCTCTTCAAATTCTGCTGCCTCCACTCCAGCCAGTGTCATAACAGCAGCTCCCCCACAAACTGCAGTGCAGCCTGTCATAGTATCTCCCTTTTCTGTGGGGAGGCCAGGTAGAGTGTACAGACTGCAGCTGTGGACTTGGATTTCCAAGTTTTCAGTTATATTTTCCCCTCCCTTTCTCCCCCCATCCAAAACAAGTGTTAAAAGGCTTAACAAGTGTTAAAAGGCTGTCACTTGCTTTGGTTTAAAATTACATAGCTGCAACTTGGCTGCTGCCTTCTTGTTTTTAGGGGCTGTTGCCCCTGAATTTTTGTGGGAATTGGAGTTCTCTGCTTTGGGTTCCCCCCTTGCCACCTTTAACCATTAATGCCAAGTGTTTGCTAGAAAATTCTTTTCAGAAGGCAGAAGTTCAGTGCAACTCCTTTCACCTCCCCTTTCCTACGGCTCATTTTCCCCTTGAGTTGAGGTAGCAAGCCTCTAGAACCACCATCACTTCCAGGAGAGTCACTGGCTGGGGTGTTCCAGTTTATTTTTGTGACCCTTAGTTTCCCATGGGTAAGGAGATTAAGTTTGTGGGTGCACAGGGTGCACTCTCCACCTTAGATGCCTTACCTGCTTTGCTCTTGGAAAATGGCAGTCGTGAAAAAAAATCTTTTCCTTCTTATAAAGAGCACTTCTCTTGTCTTCTATTCTTCTATAACTTTTCATTTAACATCTAAGACATCTCCACCTTCCATTCTGCTCAGTTCTGTCTCACTTTGCTTTTTTTTTTTCTTTTTTGCTCCTACTCTGCATGAGAGTTTAGTCAGCATGGTTCTCAAAGCTGTCTGCTCACTGGTGCCAACCTCCTGCTGTGTTAGAGGTGTGGGCTACCTAAAAAGACATTTAGCAGTTGTCTATCCAGAAGATTTTTGTCCTGATAGGTCTCAAGCCTTCCCTTGTTTTTGTGGGTTTACTCTCACACTTCTGAGGACTTAGGTGATCAGCCTAAAGTTGTTGTTCTCTTACAACAGAGAGGTTTGGCCTGCCTTCTAATATGAAGAAATTATTGAAAAATACTTTTTTCTTTTAATGGGATATACAGCTTGCAGATAGAAGTGCAGTTAAGGCTTGAGAGATGGAAACCTTCCCATCTAGTTTTAAAATTTCTTCTGTACACCTTTCAAAGTGATTGCTGAACAGAATTTTGTTAAAGCCTGCATTTAGGGGCACCAGGGTGTCAAAGTGCATGCTGAATTGTGTAAGTTAACACCTTTCTTGTTTGACATACCATGACAAAGTTGACTTTTTGTGTGACATTTGTTTCCTTCCAATTGTAGCAGTTTCTTCAGTGCCATTCCCAATTTATTCAGCTCCTCTTCCCCCAGTGAGTGAGGTGGGAGAAGCCAGTGCTGTTCTTCCAGCTTACTCTTGTGATCCCAGCGGCAGTGATTTGCCTCGAGGTAATTAATGATGATGTTTTGTATTTTTACTCCTGTTGCTCTCCAGCTCACTTCTGACTTGTGCTCTCCTTGGAAGCTTAACAGAACACCAAGTGAGAATACACAGTGAGAAGAAATGGCTCTCTACAGCTTGCGGGGAATGAGAAAGAATATTCTAGATATTTCTGCTAAAATGTTTTCATTCCCATTTTGGAACAGAAAATTTGTATCTGACTCAAATGTGTGATTATTGCAGCTCTAGACAGCACCTTAAATAAATGAAAGCCCAGGGAGAGGGTGCTTGGCCTGTATCATACTTGTTTGTGGCCAAGAAACCACTTTTCTGATAGCTGATTAAAATAAGAATTGTGTATTTATAAGTTGTGCTGTTGCACAGTTCAGTGGGGTATTTTGGTTGTTTTCTTTAACAGCTCCAAGCTGTAATTCTGTGGTATTACAAACCAGGGCGGAAGTGTAGGCTCAGCTTGTTCCTTGGGTGTGTGGCTTTGTCACACACTGCCATCAGCTGGGACAGTGTCTCAGGTCCACGTTGAGCAGTGAGTGCAGAGACCAAGCCTGCTGCTTTCACACTGCTGCTGCCATGCTCTGCAGTTGCTCTGCTGCCTCCCCTCTGCCCTCAAATCCAAGGTTGGTTCATCTTGGCTGTTCTGGTTCCCTTCCCTGCTGTGGTAGCATCACTCTGACCCCATGCACACATCAGAGCTCCTGCTTTCCAGCTTGAGTTGAATGCCCTTTAACTGAGGCTTTCCCCACTTGGGAGAATGGGGTGTGAAGGTGCTGACAAGGATCTGGAGTGGATGTGGATTAATAACCTCTCCAGATCCTGCCTGGAGCTCTTCAGCTGAGTCAGTCCACATCATATTGGTCCTGTCCTTGGCACAGGCTGTAGGAATTTTAAAGGTTGCTTGTTAAATGCTGCATGCAGTACTGTTATGTTACACTGATGGAGTATAATCTGTAGGGCCTTTAAGTTAAGAAACTCAGCAGGTTTGGAGTAGGGTAGGGTGAAGTGGGTGTGCTTGATCTGGAGTTCTGTGTGCTTTGCTAAAGACACCAGGCCTGGTATAGATGGGGGGAGCAGGACTTGTAAACAGACTGGAGTCCTGGACCTGGGAGGAAATCCTCCTGTGGGCTCAAGCATTACTTGTATCTGCATTTATTCCAGTTTTCATAGCATCTTGTGTCTTGTTTTAATGGCATTTAGGATTTGTCAAGTGTGTTTATTAACCTCAGGTGTCCTGCCCTTGCATGGTGCCCTGTATTTAAAGGAGCTGTTGATAAAAGCCTGCTTGAAATTGCTGTGTTCCAGAAACAGAGTGTTCAGTACTGGCCAGAGCTTCCCAGCAGCAGAGTGAAAACTCTATCACCAGATGAGATTTTTATCAGGCATCAGTGTGGTCTTTATATTATCATATCAGAATGGGTAACTTTTTATGGCTTAGCTGTTGCTTCATAAGCAACATATTTTACTGAAGATGGATTTGATTTCCAGACATCTAAAAGAGGAATCTAAACACAAACTGGTCTCCTACTGTACTGGTTTCTTTTCCATCATTCCACAGATGTCAGTGTTTCCAGTGTCAGTTTGTCACTTCAGTCTCCCAGCAGTTCCTTTGTGCTGTTATTGCTGCTATGGAAGCAGCTGTTTCATTCAGTTCTTGTGCTTGCTTTGCATAGATTTGCATAAACAATTGAAGAACAAAATTAAGTTTTTAAAAAAAATCCAACTTCTTCCAGATGTAGATGGAATTTCAGCTAGATATTAAAGGTTTGCTCTTGTGTAAGCCTTTGAGCTATTTTTACTATTTCACTGACCATGGTCAATGTTACAGCCTGACCACCAATACCTCCGGGACTAAGTAAGGAAGGATCTGTGAGCATTTCCTAAAACAGCTGCATGGATTGTTGCCCTGATAAATGGGCTGAGCAGTAAAAGAATTGAGAATTGGCAGCAGCAACAGAGGAATAAATCCACGTGCATTTTAAAATTGTGGTTTGCTTTGCTGATGCTTTTGCCTTCCCTGCAGCAAACCACAACACCAAGTGCCACAGAAGCAGGGCTGGGGAAGTGTGGGAGATGGGTGGGCAGGGAAGCACTGTGGAGCCTGGTCTAGGGCAGGGTGGGTGTTTGTGAAGATGGAATATGGTAGCTCTGGAGGTGTTGCTGAGTTGAATCCCTTAGTGGCTCCTTTTGAGTTGTCTCCCTGCTTTCCCTTGGCTTTAGAACAGCTGGGAGCTCAAAGGCTGTGCTGTGGAATAGGTCACTTGCTCTTCCTTCAAAGCAAATCTGAATTGAAATCTAAGAAATCAGTTTTTCTTATGCACAGTTCCAAAACTCCATAACTCCATCATGGGATTAAACACACACCCTCTTTTTTTTTTTTTTTGGCCCTTTCAGTGGATCAACTTTAAAGGTTTATAGCTGCTTCACAGCTTTTGGACAGTTGGAAATGTATTTCCAAGTTCAAAACCCTGTTGCTTTTGGAGAGAGGTTTCAAAGTCCTTTCACACACCTGGGACTGTTTCTCAGCATATCACTTACTTGGCTGGGGACAAATTATTCAGTATAGGGAAGAGAGAAGTAAAAGAGTCTGCAAGAAAGCAGGGAACTGAGTACCCTTGTGAGGAAGGAATTTATTCCTTATTCCTGCCTCCACTGAGCTTAATGTAACAGTTGGGAGCCCCAAAATTTAGTGAGAAGCTCTGTGTTAAGTCCTAGTTGCTTAGGCAACTTTTTAAATTTTTTGGTAAAAAAGCTGAGTTATCACTTGAGTAATCAAGATGAATAAACCAAAACTAAAGCTAATGTAGTCATTAAATTAAATAATTAATTGGCCAGACAAATGCTTGCCATTGCACAAACATCTAACTGGATTTAATTTAAAAGATAAAACTGCTTTAACAACTATTTATATTCAAGATACTTTCTTTAACCTTGAAATTTTAAAGAAAAGGTAGTGCTGAAATACTGCTATTCATTAAGTAAGAATAACTTCAAATGTTCTCAATGTAAGTTGCTTTTGCTTCTTGGTTTATATTCCTGTGCTCTTTAATGTCCTGTCCTTTAATTTCAGATACAAAGGTCTTGCGGTATTATTTTAATATGGGATTGCAAGTAAGTGCTTTTCAAATGAGCATAGCAATTGCCTGTAAAAACTGCTGGGTTTCCTGACAAATGTACTGATGTATTCAAAACTTCAAGTGTCCTAAATGTGCATTTTGTGCACTGGACAACTAATATAGATGGACTTTCTTGATGGAGATTAAAGCCTGGCTCAGGGAGTGAAGTTCTACCACAAAATGTGAAGTACACCATATTAATTGTTTTACTGTGGGTTGTGGTGGTTTTTTAGCTTTACTTTTAAGTTTTTGGGGGGGTTTATTGTATTTTGATAGTGGATAAATATTCTTTCTATGAAGAGAAGGGAAGAACCTGAGCCATTCTTAAAGAGAATTTGTGTACTTAGATAAGTCATTAAAGACCACTTAGAGATGTGTGGATGGAGTCTCCTAGGGCTTGTGCAGCTGAGCTCAGACTGGTTGGCACCATTTCTCTGTGTTCTGGAAACCTGCTCTGCTGCAGCATTCTCTGTAGCAGTAGTTAAGTGCAGTGTGTCAGTGCTGCTGCTCAGGGAAGTTAACAGAGCAATGTGAGCTCCTTCAACTGAAGAAATGGGGAAGATCTCTGATTATGACAAAGTTAATAAGTGGGAATCTTCTTTCTCTGTAAAGACTTCAGACACAACAGCAGTGTGGCTGTTGCTGCAGGTATCTTTTCTGATAGGCTGTGTTGGTTTGATGGGGTTTTTTTTGTTTGTTTATCTGTCTTAAAAGGGCTAGGGAGGAAAAAAAATCGTTTTTTCCTAACTTTAGCTCTGAAAGTAGCAGTGATTTGGAGGAGGGCTTGTGAGTGTGTGGCTGTGACCATGTTTTTCCTTTTCTTGCAAGTATTGCCATCAGAGCTGCTGGCCTTCCATGATGTACGTGCAGCCAGTGCTGCCTCCATCTCCAGTGGAAGTTTACCCAGCCTATGCTGAGCCAGCTCCTGTCCTGGATCAGTCAGTGCCCCAGCTCTTCCCTGATGCTGGGCAAGCTGAGGTCCACCAGGTTCCCTTGGAGGCATCAGCAAATGGTTTGTACTTGAGCAGTGCTGCATTCATACTCATGAAAACCTGTGTAAGGAGGCCATCAGTGTGGCTGAAGTGTGTGAATGTGCTTTTTTGTTCTGTTTTTTTTAAGGAAACTTCCAAAACACGGAGCCTCCACCCCTGTCCTATGGGCCAGTGTATTACCCAGTGGTGTCAGACCCCTTCGGCCAGCAGCCTGTGCCTGGCTTTGACTCTGTGGTTCCTGCCTACCGCTACATTGGCACCTGGCATCCAGTAAATCCTCCCCATGGAAATTCCCCACCTGTGGCCAAGGCTGGGAGCTCAGGAGCACCACCCCAGGTGGGCTACATGGCCTCCCCTAACCCTGCACCTCCTGATGCACCTCAGGGAATGTAAACCTGGGAGCTGGAGGCTCCTCCTTGGCTTCTCGTTTCTTGTTTGCCAGCTCTTGTTAATATTGTTTTGTAAATGTTATCCTCTCTTAGAGAGTTGAGTCAGTTTGCTCAAACTGTGTTCAGATTTCATGTTTCTCTTTAGGTTTATGCTACTGATAGATGACAAGATGTTGCTTTAGTTGATTAGGAAGGCATAGGAGAAAAGTACTGTAGTGCAGGGAACAGCTTGGATGCGAGTAGAGGAAGTATGTGAAAAAGCATGCTCTGACTAAAGACATGTTGTGTATCTCTGAGGGCTTGCACTGAGCACTTAAACACCTGGTTCTTGCTGAAGCACTGAACCACTGCCATCACAACTCAGGTAAACACTGGGCACAGGGTCATTAGAGAGGGATAATAATGTTTAAAATAAGTTGACTTTCTCAGGTTTTGCAAAACAAAGCTGCTTTGTCTCTAGTGGTCACATATTTGTAGTAGCTGTATTTCTTCTGTCTGACTTTGTGGTGCATAGGTTTCATGGCTGTGGAAAGTGTAGGAATAATGTTTTGATCTGTTGTATATTGTTGTATATTTGTAAGATTTGTTTTGTGAAAGCTGTTGCACATACGGTGGTGGTGAAGTTGCACTGACAGCACAAAATAAAAGCATTGAACACCTGAAAATGAGTGGTCATTTATCACTGGCAGGTAATGTTCCTGACAATTAGCTATCCCACAGCCTGGACTGAAGAAGTGCACTTGTGTGGGACAAGGCTGTTCTAGCCTTCTGTGAGAAGGCAGCAAAAGCTTTCAGCATAGAAATGGAAGCAGAATAATTCCTGGTAATTGCACCTTTTCCCCTCTAAACTCAGGCACAACATGCTTGGCCCTCAAATAGCCTTCTACACAAAATTTTAATCAGCTTTATTGGCCCATTCTACTGTTTGGTGGTTTTTTTAAAAAATAATTTTACCTTTCTGTATAACCAGTGGTGAAAAGGGGATTAAATACAGAACTGGGAGAGGGAAAATATGGTATTTCCTTTGGTATCCTATTTTAGTAACCCTGGAAGCAAAACCATAATAGGAAAAAGTGATTTGTTACATTTTTGTCTTAAATTCATGCAGCACTGTTGGTGTTGATAATGTAACTCTGTAGGGGCAGGGCTGCAAGCTCAGCTTTTAGTTTGTCTGCTGCAATTTCTAATTGCTGTACATTTAATTTGGCAATTTAATAATGACTTTTCAAGATGGAGCAGCCAGGTAAAAAGTCAAAGCGAGATGAAAATGACCCCTGAATAGCTAATTTGATTTTGAGCTGCTGTGCTGTTTTTAAAACAAAACATTTACACAAAATTGTTTATGAAATAATGGGTGCCCTTTGTGTTTCTGCCTCTGGAGGAGCACTTGACTTGCACACATGTTTTTTGGAGAAAATACCATGAGGCTTTTTTCTTTTTCTCTGAAATAGCATTCACTGGCCTAACCTCTTAAAGGAACTAGTAAAGGCTGTGATTTATTTTAAGGAATTTGAAGTGGCACTTACCTGAGCACAGTCTCCATGCTGGAGTCATGGAGTGTGTTTCCATCTGTCATATCCCAAGCAGTTTCTGTCAAGCACTGAAGGGAATGCAATATCTTCCCCTTTCAGGCTTTAGCTGTGAATTCTGCCTCCTCTCTTCCTCTCTCACTGAGACAGCCTTGCTGTTTTCTATACACATGGTTATCACAGCACAGTGTTGGTGTTTTGTCTTCTGCTATTAGTCTGTCCCTAGAATTCAACTATATTTTTTTAATTGGAAAAACTGATAATTCTGCTAGAATTCTGACGTTTTTGGTTTTGCTTACCCATCAAGGACCTGGATTATTCACCATTAGCCATGGCTATTTTGGCCTTACTGGCCATTTCAATACGCATGAAAATTACTTTAATTTATATAGCAACGTGTCATATGTGGCCAGTTAACTTAATTTATGGGTTTGATATACAGAGGTACCTCTGTGGCCCATTTTATGTATTTTTTCCAAGGCTTTTAAGCCTCAAAATCAGCTTTTTGAACTAGCAGGCAGGAGCTGTGGGGAGCAGGTAGCAGTGTGTGAATGCTGTCCATGGCTAGGAAATGCCACCTCTTTACTAACAGCAAAAGAGCTCAGAATGGCACAGAAATCTAAGTGATTGCTGGAGTCTTTTATTTCAATTCTGTTTCCCAGAATTGTGTTGCAGTACATCAGTTCTGCAGCGCTTTTCTGAAACAGAAAAACAGCTGCCCAAAAAGCCACAGCTCTGCCCAAACCGCAGCTGACCTGCTTTGTGCTCCAGCCCTTTCCTCAGCTGGGGTTTGCCAGCTGTGGTTGCAGCATCCCTGGGTCTGGGGCTGATCAGCCTTTCCAGGGGCTGGAAGATAATTCACATCAAAATTACACTGAGAGCTGGGGCTTGGTTTGAGAGGTTTGGGATTTTTTTTTTGTTGGGGTTTCTGGATGTTCCAGGATTTGGGCTCAGGGTCTTTTCTTTGGTGGGGAACCCAGTGTCAGCCTGGTGCTTTTCCAGACCTCTCTGGCACATGTTTTAGTGTGATTATTTTAGTTTGATGATTGCTGTTATAGTTTGGTACCACACCAATGCTCTGGGTTTTTTATGCCCAGCAGAATTGCTGTGAATGGGGATATTGAAATACAGTTTGAAGCCATAACCATATTTTATCTTTAGTTAGAAGAATAAAAAAATCCATGAATATTGATTTCTATTTGGAATTACTTTTTTCTGCAGATCAATGTTTTAAAATTTTATTTTTATTGAACTTCTTGAATCATGTTGTCTAATAGTAAATTTTTAAAGCAAAGATGTGATTCTGGAATGTGGGGGGTTTTGAGTTGTTTTTATTTGTTTGGGGGTTTTTTGTTGGTTTTTTTTTGTTTTGGTTTTTGGTGAGTGTTTTGATTTTGTTTTTTTTTTTGTGGATGGCTTTTCAGCTTTGAAAAGGGAGAACAGAAGAGTTCAGCCAAGTTTTCACTAGTCATGCTTGCCACCTCCTTTCCTTCACTGTGTTTTTACAGATGAAAGGCAGAAGCTCAAATTAAATTAACACCTGCAGGCTGTGCAGGCTTTGTGAGATGGCAGCACCATGGGGTGCTGTCCCTCCATGTGAGCCCCAGAGCCAAGCCTGTCCTTACTGACAGAGGACAGGGCTCCAGCTGTGCCAGGGGAGGCTCAGGCTGCACACCAGGGAGGATTTCCCATGGAAAAGGTTCATTGTTGAATGGCAGGTGTAGAGTCCCCATCCCTGGAGGTGTCCAGGGAACACCTGGCTGTGGCGCTCAGTGCTCTGAGCTGGGTGACAAAGTGGGGATCACCCACAGGCTGGGCTCAGTCTTGGAGATCTTTTCCATCCTGAATGGTTCTGTGATTCTTCTGAACCTGCAGGATGGACAAAGCAGTGACCAAGCGCAGGTCTGGTGCTTTGGGGTGTGGCATCTCTTGTGATTCAGTGTTTGAGTCTGGGAGGAGCAGGCTCCAGAGTGATGGCTCTGTTATCTCCGTTATCTCATCTCTGTTATCTCAGCGCCTCTCACTGCACAGTCAGCCCACGCTGGTGCTTGCAGAGGTGTCACCTGTGTCACCCCCAGGGCAGCAGGGCAGCACCAGTCCTGCACTGCCAGTCTCTGCATCTCTCTGATGGGGCTGCAATTCCACGTGTGATTGAAGCAATGATAAATACTGCACAGAGAGACTGTGCTGGCTCTGCCTCCAGCAGCACTGGCCACTGGGCTGTCCCCTGCTAATGCTCCTGTGCTGTTTTCCCCTTGCTCACATAACCAAACTAATCCCTACAGAAAGTTTGTTTTTCTAGCTCAGTTGTTGTTTGTTTGTTTTTTTTTTATTTCACTTTTAGGTTCTGTTTCTCTTGACAGTGCTGCTGGATACCTTTTCTTTTATAAAATGACACCATCAAAGGCTGCATTATACATGGCAGATACTCAACATATAAATCCAGACCCAGAATTCCAAGTAACTGCTTTTTTCATAAGGGAGGAGGATAAAACCCTTGAACCAGAACTTTATAGCTTTGAAATAAGATCAGAAATAAAATTTTGCAGGGCACACCTGTATCTAGGAGCTCCTAGCCACTGCTGCTGACCAGATTTCACAGTCAGCTGTGCTGCAGCACATAGGAAACAGCTCAGCCACAGGCTCAGAGCACGTTCCAGGCACTGACTGCAGCCCAGCCCTCCCTCCAGTGGGGTGATCTGCAGCCCCAGAACAGGTGCCTGAGCCCTGACAGGGTGTTTTTATCTCTTAGGCTCTGTTTATGGCAATATTTTTATTCCAGATGCTAAAATTGCCTTCCCTGGAGCAGCTGAGCATTTTGCCACAAGCTTTGTGGTGCCTGTGACCCAAGGCAAGGGTCAGTCTGTGCTCACAGCTGTGATGAGGGCTTGGGAAAATGGACTTCTAAGAGAAAGTGGAATATCCCCTAATGATAAAATTGATGGACCATCCAAATCCCTCTAAATTTCCTTTATGTTGTTTTTTTTCTATTCCCTACCCTCCGTGTTTTCATTTTCCAATCAATTGCAGACATGTGGTTTCTAACTCAGTACTTTTTTCATGTCATAGTTGAAAGCAAAAGATGTTTCTTTTGATGCTCGTGGTGGTTATGTGAATGTGTGATTTGTGTAACTTTTCAGGAAGTGCAAGTAAGAGGAGTGTGCTGAGTCACTCCCTGGCTTTGCAGGGACAAGGAGGGGGTGGAAATCCCTGCCAGGTGAAGTTCAGTCCCTGTTTCTGGAACAATGGCAAAAACTTGGAGATTCACAGTGCGTTAACTTCAACTTTTAGCTTTCTGATGTGAGTGGGAATGTGCACATCCAACTGCAAAAACTCCTTGCCTATTAAAAAAAAAAAAGCATAGCCTTTTGTTTTTATGCAAATATTTAAATTTCTGCAACTGTGGTCCTGGATTCTGTACAGCTTTTGCCATGGTCAGTGTTAATTTGTGTGTCTGCATTGCCTCCCTTGGGCAGGAATCTTCTGCATTCCAAGGGAAGGGAATTGCTGTGGCTTAACTTGTGGAAACTCTTGTTTTACTGCAAGCTTGACCAAAAGCCTCTGGTCAGAGATGGAAACCTCCTGAAATGTATCTCCAGGACTTTAATGAGATTTGCTGGAGGACAGTTTTCCAGAAGCAAATTATGTTGATACACTTATAAGTTGTTGCTTAATGACTCCCTTACACTATTAGCTATATTGCTAATTGTGTGGCCAATGCAGTTGTGCTGGTCTGAGGATATCTTTGGGGAGTAAATTAAAATGAAATTACACTTACTTAGACTTTTCTGTGCAGGAGTAATTGCATTCATGTGGTGAATTTTATTTACCAACACTTCTAGTGGGTTGCTATTTTCTGTTGTAGCCAAGATATAATGAATATTTTGGGGCTGTTTTGTTGTTTGGTTTGGTTTTTTTCCCCCAGCCAGGTGTTGTTCAGCTCTTGTTCAAATTTGGGTGATCAGCTTCACTGGAGGTAAGCAGGACTGTGAGATGTCATTTTTTATTGAAATACCAATAAAGTCTCCATAGAATCAGAACCCTTAAGTGCTCCTCTGACCTCTGACAGCCCTTGAGAAGTCTGTGCTGAACTTGTTTTTTAAAAACTCTAAAATGTCCAATCTGTTGCTGTTCATAAATGTTTATTATCAATAGGCAGCTGGAAATGTTACATCTGAAAAGGTAGAAACACCTTGATTTTTCAATAGGCTTACATTTTTTTTGGGAAAAAAATTAAATGCTTTTCATTTGGTTTTTTTTTTCAGTTTACAGTTAAGCTAAAAATACACATAAAATAAATAATTTCATTTGTTATGTACATAGTTTCATTTTGTACAGGTTATACGAGGGTCTGACATGGAGTCTGCGCTAGGGGTGGAAGAGATGCAAGTAGAAAAGTACATAAAACTAAGCATCTGTTTTTGCTTTTTTGCTCTTGCCCTTGTCTCCAGGGGTGGCTATTACCACTCAACTGGCAGATTCTGAGGTCCCCATTCTGTCTTTGCATACACAAAATTCTTACAACATGTAAAGGCTCTTTTGCCTGGAAAAGGCCTTGGAGGTTTTGAGCAAAACTAAAATAAAGAAGAAGGGGGTGAGAGGATGGAAAAAAGCCTCACTTTTTTTTTTTTTATTCCATGAAACAAAATGGCATTCTAAAATATGCTTGGGTGTGAATGCTGTTTCTGTGGTTGCTTTTTTTATTAATGAAGATTTAATTTGACAATAAAACTTGATTGCTAAAAAAACTTGAAGAGTCAGCCCAGGTCTCCAGGGCTCCCATATAGAAAATAGAATACTCAAGCATCTGCTACTGTCTTTTGCTTCTCAAAATCCTTAGCCCTGTAGCTCCCAGACCTGCCTTATAAACACCTTCAGTAGTTTTTAAATAACTGTACAATAGCCAGAAAAATAGCTAAGACCCAAAAGTGCCCCCTTGCTGAAAAACAGCTATTTATAGTCAAAAGGCCTCACTCTGCTGGCTAAAGGTATCACAGTGTTCTGTCAGCTCCTCCTGGGGCACCTCTGAGCCCTGGGCACAGCATCTCTGCTGCCTCAGGGGTGCTGCTGATGTGGGAATGCTTCCAATGGGATGGGAAAGGAAAAAAAAATCCCCCAAACAATCCCCAAACCAGGCTGTGCTGAGCAGGGATGGGGACAGGCTGCACTGGTGTCCCCACGGCTGGGACTGATGGAGAAGGAGCTGTCAGGAGACAAGAGGGTGGGACTGGATCTTCAGAGGTCTCCTCCAGCCCAAAGCAGGATTTTGTATGGGAGGAATGAACTAGATGTGAAATTGTGGGTGGTTTGAGCTCTATTGCTGTTCTGCTTGGGGGTTTTGTTTTGCTTTGCACACCTTAAAAAAAAAAACAGAGCAGGTCAAAGTGTTTCCCTGAAGCACAAAATGCTATCAAAGGTTTTGAAGATGAGGATCAAATGCTTTTTGCTTTTTAAGTGTACTTTTTTAGATGAAACATGTTTTCTTTTTAGAACAATGGTTCTTGGTCATGAATTGCCTCCAGAGCAGTTGTTGGTCTGGGTGGAGGCAGTTACATGAATAGTATAGAAATTACTCTTCATTAAAAAGGGCCTGAAATGGGGAAAGAAGTGTGAAAATTAAATTTAATCAAATGATAAATGTTTAGGAAATAAGCTGATGTGGCTAGCCCAGAGTATTCCCTATCTCCTCCAAAAAAAAATCCAGTGAGGAAGTGACTTTATAGCTGTTTCAAGTCACACATTCACTGAAAACTGCAGATTCTGTTGGGGGACAGTTTACTTTAGATGCTTCTCCAGAGAGTGGATTCGTTATCCACCACAGTCTCCCTGATTCCAATTAATTTCACCATGACATTAATTAGGGTGCCTGATGCTTGCAGCACACTTGGGAAGGTGTGAGCAGCCCTGGCCCCTCCTCAACTGTGCCAGGGGGCTGGAAATGCCCCTTGGGGGGAAGGGGTCCCATCCCAAAACACCTCCAGGAGGTCTCAGTTAAACCCCAACCCTCATTAACTCCAGGCAGCCCTGGTGGCTGGGATGGTTTGGATGGATTTTTTGCCATTCTGTGTGTGGAACTGCAGCAGAGGTGGGAGGGGGGTCCTGATCCTTTGGGAATCAGCCTCGGAGGCTGCACAGAGCTTTGTCTGCCTGTGGGACAGGGGTGGACTCTGCAGGAGGAGCTGACTGGTTAAAGGAGAGTTCAACCAGCACTGAACTCCTCCTGGTTAACTGAAACATGCTTTTCTTTGGGATTTTGCTCCTTTGGAAAGGAGCAACACCAAAGAGAAGGGAAGGGGGACAAACACGTCACGGTGTGAGAGCAGTGAGTGCTTGGGTGGTTTCCAGCTGCTAGAAACCCCAGAGGTGATTCAGATCCTTGCTTACACTGCTGTCACTGTCCAGATATCCCTGTCAATAACATCCAGGTCCCCAGGGCAGGGACCTGCACGTGCTCCTGTCCCTGGCAGGGAGCTCAGAGTGCTCAGAGAGCCCTTGCCCTGCCAGTCCCCTCTCAGAGCTCCTCTTGTTCAAACCAAAGGCCTTTATCCCGAGTGAACACTAAAGAAAACACATTGTACAGAGAAATCTGGGTGAGGAGCCCCTGCCAGGGATGCAGGGGACAGTGTCCAGCTGTCCAGGCTCCCCCAGCAGCCGCAGCGTTGGCCACCCTCTGCTGCCTGGGTGGGTGCCCAGAGCTGCTGTCCCCTCTCCTGGGGCAGAGCAGGCAGCAGGGCCACCCTGCTCCAGTCCCAGCCTCCCTCTGCCCTCCTGTGACACCCAGGTGAGATCTCCTTGCCAGTGATGGGGTGAGAGGTGATGATCACAGAGGTGACGATGTGAAATTTCCCTATAGCCCCACCCTGGTGTGCACCAGTGCTGAGCTGCCTGTGGAGCCCCCCCCGTGCTTAGAATCCTGTTGTACCAACCAATTTTAACCTCTTTCAAAGGTAAGGGTTTATAGTCATACATTAATATATTTATTTAAATACTCTTAATATTTACAGTGGCTGTTTCTGCTAAAAATCATGTTACAGGGGCTGTGGGGAAAGGGGTGGAACACAAATACAGGAAGGTGACATTTGGGGTGAGGCGTAAATCACAAAAGCAAAGGTGGCAGAATTTAGGCTTCCAGGGTATGCTGCTCCTGCTCTCTGTCTACTGCAGAAGTCCCCTAAATTCCCTTCATGGGGAAACCATGCGAGTTTCCTACATGGAAAATTATCATAACAGACATAACAGTTAAATCCTAACCTGAATTAGTTGTAAGAAAATAAAAGTACCTACTACTGCTACCAGTGTTACCTACGTACTGTATATAGCGCCTTTAAATTGCAAAGTGCTTCTAAACACTGAACTAACCCCCCCTGCGAGGTAGGTGAGTATTATTATCCCTATTTTACAGATGGGGAAACTGAGGCATTCCAGAGGCTGAGTGACTTGCCCAAGGTCACGGGGGAGGCAGAGGCAGAGCAGGGAGTGGAGCTGAGCTCTCTCCTGGCTCTGAACCTGCCCATGCTTCCTCTGAGGGGACACGGCTACAAACACAGCAGTATTTACATATTTACCAGCAAGTGAGCCATGTACAAATGCAGTTATCCAAATAACCTGCACTGATAATTCAGTTAATTTCTTGTTTCTGAAGCAATTTAGGTAATCTCTGACCTGAGTACAAACACCTCCCAGCTCTATTAAATTCTTAACCCTGGGTGTTATTTGTTAATTTTTTAATTGGCGATGATGCCCCATCGCTGGAAGTGTCCAAGGACAGGGCTTGGAGCAACCTGGCCTTGTGGAAGGTGTCCCTGCCCATGGCAGGGGGGCTGGAACAAGAACTTTAAAGTCCCTTAACCCAAACCATTCCATAATTCCATGACCATTTGCAGGTGTGCTGCTTTACAAAGCCAGGTGAAAAATGACACTGGGATGGGAGGTGAGAAAAATGCAACTTCAAGAGCAAGAAACCTAAGAAAGGGCAAATGGTTGAAAAATCTCTGTTATTCCTAACCCCAAACTCCTTGCATATATACAAGGGTCCTTCTTGAAGCCCACAGAATAAAGGCCAGGTGTGAACCAGCTGAGGCAAGGAAAAGTTTAACTCCTCACAGGAGAAACTCAAGTGTTCCATCAGCTCCTACCCTGACCCAAGACAGCACAGGGGCCATTCACTGATTTCTCTGAAGGAAAGAACAACTCTCACTAAAACACACTTTCATTTTTGAGCACTTGAAAGCATAAAAATACTGGTGCAGTCCCAAATACTGTGCTGCAAGTGAATTAAGCAAAACCTGGGTGGGGTTTTTTTAATCAAATGTATTTTTCAGAAGCTACTTCAATTTTGCTCCCCTGATGCTCCTGTTTTAGCATAATAATAATTCACCAGCTGCTCCAAAATCTATTGCTATCAATGGGGATGCATAGATGCAATCAAAGAGAATTTTGCCTTTTGGGGGGACCAATTTGAGTTTTTCAAATTCCTGGACATGTGTATTAATCACAGCCAAATCAAATATTGGTGTTGAATTCCAGAGTCAGCTCATTCATAGTTGGGAGCAAGGAAGGATCTCAGTCGTGGAACAAAGCCCAGGGAGCCCCAGCCAGGGGGCCAGAGAGCATCTCCCCCTCTAGATCTGCCATCCACTGCCATGGGGCAGCTCCCAGCCCTGCCCTTCCTGCACCAGCAGGGGAATCTGACTCACACAGCCTGCAGGGAAGGGATTTTTGCATTTTTGGGGGCAGCACTGCTGAGTTAATTCCGTCTCTTTGTGCTGTTTGTACCTGGTAATGCATTCAAGTGACACCGTGTGAGCGTCACCAGCGCTGGGTGCTTGTTCTCACTGAGCACTTCAAAGCCTTTCTGCTGTCCAAGGACACAAACCCAGTTCCCGGCCCAATTTGATGTAATCTGCATAACTGTACTTGAATTGTTTTCATTCTTCCTCCTTACCCAGGAAATGCCACAAAGATTCTCTGGCCCCACATCAAGCAGAGTTCCCAGCCTGGGTTAGGTGAGGCACCAAAGGACCCCAATTCACCCCCCTGCAGCAGCTCCTGCTCATGTTTATCTTTGCAGAAATGTGCTCAGCTTGGTTTCCTGACCCGTGGGGCTTTTATTGTGATCACTGCCTTGGTGGGTTCTGCCCGTGGCTCTCCCCCATCGATGGATTTGCTCCCCCAGCCAGGGGTGCCTGATTTCCTGAGGGAAGGACCAGCCAGCTGCTCCCCCCTCGGGTTTTGCAAGTCTCCTCGTGTACCACCAATGTCAGTTTGCTCAGCCTTCCATGAGGGAAGAGGAAATGCAGTTTTCAAAGACAACCCTAACCCTGCAATTAGTGTGAAAGCCTGAAATCTGTTGATACAAAAATGCCTTTCACTCTGCCTTAACTAACACATCCAGAGGCTTAAATATTTGGGGTTTTTCACTGCCTGCTGAGAACAAGACTGCTGTCATTATAAGCAAGGAATACAGAAATGGCTTGGAGTCTCTGCTTCTTGCTGCTGGTTTATCCCAACACCAGGGCTGCCCTGGAGCTACAGAGTCTGCACTGAGCACTGAGCACTGCCCTGGGTCTGCACTGAGCACTGAACACTGCCCTGGGTCTGCACTGAGCACTGAGCACTGCCCTGGGTCTGCACTGAACACTGAACACTGCCCTGGGTCTGCACTGAACACTGCCCTGGGTTTGCACTGAACACTGCCCTGGGTTTGGGGCGCTGGCACCTCAGCTCTGCCCCAGCAGCTGCTGCAGCACCCACTTTTCTCTCTGTGTTCCACTTGCTGGGTGAAGCTGCACGAGTGCCCAAAGGAAAAATTCCACAAGGGGAGTTTTCCCCCACAAGAGGAGGCAGGCAGAGTTAAAACTCAGGCAAAGCTGCAGGTGTTCCAGCATCCCTCATCCCCCTGACCCTCCGTGCTGCCAGCAGGGCTGCTCCTGCCCCTGCTGCTGGAGTCTGACCTGCTCCAGGGGCAGGCATGGATTTTCCAGCATTCTGTTCCTCCAGAGGCAATTCACAACCAGTTCCCAGGTGATGTGACTGCTGGCAGCCACCCTGGAGAAATGCTGGAGCTCCACAGCCCCTCCTGGGAGCAGAGCCCTGCAGGAGGGCAGCAATGGGGACAGGAATGGGGACAGAGCTCCTGGGAAGCAGCTGACCCAGACCAGCTCTGAGGTGATGCAGAGTGCCAATCATCTGTGCTTCTTAGCAACACTGCAGAACAAAGTTCAAGTATCCCATTGTTAAAAAATTAAAATAAAACCTCCTAAAAATCCCTGTTAAGAATTCAACCACCTTGCCCTTGATGGGGTTTTCTTCCCCCCTCTGATGCTCCCTGGGGCAGCAGCAGTGACAGTGCTAAGCCCTGTCCAGACACCCCCACAGCTGGGGAAATAAAAGATAATAAAAGAGACCATCTCCTGGCACACTGCTTTTTGTTGCACCTCAGAGAAGGACCTGCAGAGCTGTTCCATGCTGCTGCAGCTTTTGCTCAGGCTTCTTTTCAGACCTGCAGCTCAGGGGCCCAGGGAAGATGCCCTCCCTCAGGAGATGGATTTCCCCTGGCACCCATCAGAGAGGCAGGAAAAACTGAATGCAGCACTGGAAGTAAAATTAGGAATTGCAAAATAAGGGCAAGGCTTAGAGCTGGGTTTTGGTTCAGCCTATTAGAAACTACTCTGAGGTTTGTATTTCAAGCAGTCAGGGTTGTTTTGGGTCGTTTTCTTTTCAGTTCATCTACACAGGAGTTGGAGGCAAGGCCAGGTGCTGGCTCCCACTGTCAGCCTAATTGGAAAGTCCTTCTGTTCCCCAAAAGGGAAATTAGGTAAATAAGCAAACATGTTAGCAACAAAAACATGTTCCAGGTGGATGATCAAAGGGGTTTCATATTCAGTAATACTTTACAATATTAATATAGTGGCCTGAAAAAACAAGCACAACCAAAAGAAGTCATATTGCTTAAAGGAAACAAAAAACCACCAGTTATAGGTCAAAACCCTTTTAAAAAACATTTTCAGTGTGATT
>NW_005054314.1:9230298-9243841 GCF_000277835.1 Geospiza fortis
AGAGCCAATGGTGCTGGACAGCAGCACTGAAACCCAGCTGGGGTGGGATGATGATGGGAGCACTGGAGAAATCCTTTCCTCAGCCACCTGCATGCCTCAAGTCTGTGCGGTTTGGAGACTAAGACTGCATCCAGAGGGATTCCTGTGGTTTATGGCAACCTCATAAATGGTGAAACCATTCGTTTAGTATTAGTGAGTGTAAAAAAAAAAGTAAATTAAAAAAGGTGCAGATGGCTATAAAATAGGCTATAACATAAGTAGGTTTACACTTTTTTTTCACCTGTGGACAGAAAGGAAACAGTGATGCTGAACCAGATGAGAGCAAACAATTACCAATACTTGGGTGAGTTTTGCAGTGAGAGTTAAGAGAGCTTTGCTCAGAGCCGAGTGGTAACGTGATCCTCCTGCCCTTCTTTCCACTGGTTTATAAACAAGTCACAGGCCTCTCCCCAGGAATCAAACACATCCTCTGACGAGTCTATAAGTTTGGAGTTAGAGGAACAAATACTGGAAGCACAGTGAAGGGAACTGGTACAAACCACAGGGCACTCCTTGCTCTGTCCTGTGAGTCTCGTGTTCCCACTGTAGGCCACCTCATTGAGGTTAATTTCACTTTTGGAACAATTCTCTTCTCTCTCTCTGTCCATGGGAGAATATTTAATGTCTTTCCACATGTAGTGTGGCTGGATGATCCCGTCTGAGATGGTGTACATGGGTTCTGAGCTGGGCTCGGGGACGTGGCCGTTCATCTTGGAGAAGAGCAGGCCCAGCCTCTTGAAGGATTCCTTCTTGGCGCTGGAGAGTCTCTGGACGCGGTTCCCGTTGCGCACGAAGGAGCGCTTGCTGATCCCATTGCTTTTTGGCTTCTCCTCCACCATGTTGATCCCAGACATGGTTTTAATCAGGGCAGACACATTGAAGTCCTTTTTCTTGTTGGCTACATTGAAGGACACGCTCTTGGCTCTGGGTTTTTCTCCAGCATTGTCCTCGTTTGTCTCCTCCTTTTGGGACACCTCTGTGCTGCTGGTAGAGTAACTTCTCCTCTGGGGCTTCCTGTTGCCCAAGAGGTCAAGAACTTCATAGCGAAAGCTCGAGATGTCCTGTTTTAATTCCTGGGGCAAGAGAAGACAGGAGTTATTCCCAGCAGCTTTATCTGACATGAAAGAATGACCACATTCCCTCGGGAGGGCTCAGCTGTGCCAGTGGCTGGTACCAAATCACACAAGAATGTCACACCCATGTCCAGTGTCACACAGAAATGTGTTGGCAGTGCTGAGAACTGGGGACAAGGCTTTTGTCTCCAAAGGCTGGGGACTGGCCCTGTTGATCAACCCCCCCAGCACACCCCAGAAAGTCAGATAAAAAAGTTACAGAAAAGGGAAAACTGCTGATATATGGCAGGAATCTTGTCTGACTAATAGGCCCAAATTTACATTTGTTGGTGAATGTTCTTAACATCCACCAACCCCAACCCATTCTTTGGCTCTGTCTGCATTAGGATTGGGAATGTGATGTTCACTCAAATCACATATTTCATTCCTACTCTTTTCCAATGCTTTTGTCTGCATAGCACATTGTATATTAAAATATGGGAGGTGGTCATATAGGAAGACACTCAATAATAACTCACTCTGCCCACAAAACCCCACAGACCCATCAGATACATTCCCAGCTCCAGTCACAATCCTATTTCCACACATCACAAATCACCTTAACAAGTTAGTGAAGCTCTGCAAGTGGCTGTTTGAATTAATAAAATAAATTATTATTGAGGAATAATAAATTACCTTGAAGTTTTCTTCAGTTAAACCTTCATTGGTTTTGGAAGTTCTTATCATTGCAGCGACGTATCTCTTCACAAGATTTCTTATCACTTCCTGGAATAGGAAACAGTCCAAGGGATTCAATTGTTGGATCAGCCCAAACTCTGTTCTTGCTGTGTTTCCCTGAGCTCTTGCCAACAGCAGCTGTCCTGACTCTGCTGGTTAAAAACCACTCACCACCAGAAACAAAATGCTTCCTTTTAAGCAGAGCAAACCTTGGGAAGGGGTGATACAGCTTCCATCTTATGGATGCTCAGTTTTTAGCTGTTAACTCGGTTTTAAAGGCAAAGCAGTTGCTTTGTGCTGGGGTTTGTAGATGTGCAAGTCATGTAGAAAAAAAAATCTTGGAGTGCTCTCTCCAAGCAGTTCTTGGATGTGCTCTTTAATCTCAGCTGCTGAAAGGTTTTACAATTACCAATCTCATGCGCACACTGCGTATCGTGATGGGCTAAATTTGGCATCTGAAGGTGGTTTATCAAGTATTTGAAGCCAAGGAGGCTGTGTTAGCAATAAATAATGTGAAGAACAGCCAGGATCCCATGGGTCAATGGATATTCACCTCAAACCACATCTGCAGCTGCCTGAGTGTTCCCCAAGGGCAGAAACTCCTTTAAGGGTGGCTGCACCATCCGTGGGCAGCACTGGAAGGGCCAAATCACACTCCCAGTGACTTCTCCAGGGACTCTCACTCCTCTGTGTCACCTGTCTGCTACACCCCGTGTTTTTGGTTGGATGAGCTCCATTTTGCTCTGCTCATGTCCCTCCCTGATGGCTTCATGGAAGCAAACTGGTGCTTTGAGCTTGCACATTGATCTGTGCCAGCCAAAAC
The DNA here is from genome assembly GCF_000277835.1 of Geospiza fortis. NCBI lineage: Eukaryota > Metazoa > Chordata > Aves > Passeriformes > Thraupidae > Geospiza > Geospiza fortis. Next base: position 9,232,951 of record NW_005054314.1, read on the forward strand.
ACACCCAGGCTGTTTGTGCCTGTTGTGTGCAGGGAAGAGACTGCTCCAAGCCTGCCCTGCATCTTCCCCCCTTCACAAATAAGTCTGAGCAACACCAAGCTGAAGATGGTGTCTGCAGTGAGGCTTTGCTGGGAGGTTTTTAAGAGATCTCAATGTCGCAGCCGTAAGCTGTGCTGTGAAGTCAGAAAGCACCATATGTCAGTTGTCAGAGGTGACTAATTATGTTAACCACCAACTTCTGATAAAAGTGCTCTTCAGAAAGCAGGAGATGTCTTAAGTAAGACAAATTACTAATGGCTTTTGGCAGTGGAGCCTAACTACCACCTAACATTTTGGAGAATTTTTTTCCTTCCAGCGTGCTGGCATAATACATCCCACTGAATTCAAGGGCTGAAGCTGGTGTTTTTAATGAAGTTTCATCCTTTTGTAGGTTGAGTTTAATGAGTACTTGATGACAGGCAGGCTGAGAATAAACAAACCAGCAAGATTCAATAAAGGAATCATTCCTCCTTCCTGAGCTGTCCCTAACAAAAGAATATCCCAAGCACAGTCTGAGTTAGGGGTGCTTTACAAAGAAGAGCAAGAGAGGAACAATTCAGGAGTGTAAAAATGCTGCAGAAATAGTTTTAATCAGGATGTCCTGACAGCCTGATGGCAACGGGGATGTGACCTTGACTTCAGCAGCCACATTGATACCTGCAAGTTTTCCACTGTTCCAGAGGGGCTGAAAGGCAAGGACAGGTTTACTGAACCGTCCACCTCCAACGAGGAAATGCTTTAATCCATGATAAGCTAAATCCTCTTAGAGGACCTACACTTATCAAAATACATTCTGGAAGCTAGCAAGAATTGAAGTATTGGAAAATGAGGAGGAGAAAGAAACAGCAAGTAAAAACTTTATGTGCCCAAAAGTTTACCTGGTAATGTTGATTCTGAATCAGGTTGTCAGCGTGACGTTCCTGGAAAGAGAAAGGCACAGGGGTGTCACCTGTCTGCTCCTGCCTTTAGAGCTCCCCATGGCTCTGAGCAAGTGCCTCAGGTTTAGCTGGGGGTGTATTCTATCATTATCTGTCAGAGCTGGGGCAGTTCTCTGCTGTCCATGGCCACTGAGTGTCCCTGCAGGGCTGATCCAATTCCAGCATCCCATGGGGAGATGCTGCGCCCAGGGGAGGAGCCAAGCATTCCTACCTGGGTCCAATCTGAGCCTGGAGCAGCACAGCAGCCTTTGCCCCCTGCATTGCCAGAGGGAGCCCAGGCCCATCTGCAGCAGCCCTGGAGCTGCAGAGGAAAACTCCCGCCTTGTGCAGGATCCCTGCTCCAGCAGCAGCACAGCTGGCACTGCAGGAGGGCTGAGCCCCCATGGGATGGGGCTGTGCCACCCCCTGACACACAGGGGGGCAGATCCTGCTCTCACTCTGGCAGGGCTTTGTTTGTTTGTACTATTGCATTTGTATTTTAATTTTCCTAGTAAAGAAATGTTATTCCTATTCCCATATCTCTGTTTGAGAGCTTCTTACTTTCAAAATCATAATAATTTGGAGGGAGGGGGTTTACATTTTCCATTTCAGAGGAGGCTCCTGCTTTTCAAACCCAGACAGCAAGTGATGATCCAGCAACCCCCTGCTGATCCCTCACAACCCTGAATATCCCCAACACCCTCCAGAAACCAAGCACAAGCCTGTGAGCTCCTTACTGTGAATGTTTTGAGGTTTTCGTGCCTCTTCTGTTCGTTGTCAGAGTCATCTCCTGGGCACAGCTGGTTGTGGATCCACTTGCAAAGGTACCAGACCGACTTGGGGCTGGGGACAATGTTAAAGGGAGGGGGCAGAGTGGCGCCTTCATCAAAGTAACTCATCCAGAGCTTCGTCCGCGCAAACTTCCACTCGATGTCCGCGTGGTCCTGTGGGAGGAGAGCAGAGACCATCAGCAGCTGCAGGCAGCTGTTCCTGGAGCCAGGCTGAGCAGGGCAGGTGTGAGGGATTTCCCCAGCTGCATGCAGAGCAGTGTCACTCCTTACATCTCCCTCGCTGGGGGTGGGCGTCAAAAAATTGGTGTGAAATGTAACTGGAGTGAAAAAATACCAACCACTGAGAGGCCAGAGCAGAGCAACACCCAGCAAGGAGAATTCCCTGTGCTAGAGGCCAGAGGAGAGCGATACCCAGCAAGGAGAATTCCCTGTGCTAGAGGCCAGCTTTGTCCTTAAGAAGTTGTGCTTATTAGCTCACCAATGCAAGAAGCAAGAAAACACATTTCTTATTTTGCCCTTTGCTAGCACTTTTATTATCACAAACCACCGTTCCTCATGTCTAAATCCAATGAATTCTCATATTCTTCCCTGGGAAAAAAGGTCTTCCATAGTGGTTTTTGATTTGTTTTTTATAGCCTCCATTAATTCTGCTCTTATAAGGAAATGACACATTTTATGTGCGCCGTATTTTACATCTTGCCTCTGCATTATCCTTACAGAAGCCAGGAGACATTTTACTCTTGGGTTGGTGGGTTTTGTAGTTATATTATCACTATGATGGCTTGCTGTGCCCTGGTGTTTTTCACCCCAACAAAGTGGAGGTGGGAAGTTAACACCACCATTTTACAGCTGCACAGACAGACACAGGCTCCATACAGTCCCCTGGAAAGGAATGCTGAGCTATGGAAGAGACTGACCTTAGAGACTTCAGAATAACTGTGTTTGGGGAGCAAAATTTAGTCTATTTTTAATGATGGTGGAGCCAACCCAGTAACACAGTGCATATTCTCTCCCACACCAGGGCAGAGGCAGCTCCCTGCAGCCAGAGATGCTGCAGAGACCCAAACCAGATCTCGTGCTGCTCTGTGCTAGTTTTAAAGTTGAAAAAAAACGCCACTGCTTTGTAGGTTCTGCAGAAATTCTGACATTAGGCAGAAAAAAGGGGGGGAAATAATTTGTGCTGAATGCAGCTGACACCAGCACACTGAGCAGAAGTGGTGTAGTGTGTGTTGTTACCTCTGCAGAGCAGCGCTAAGCTGATGGTTCTGACATTTCAGCATTTGCGCGAACGGCGTCTGACACCAGATTAAACCAGAGCCACGGTGATTCAGGCTAAGAACAGCACAAGGTGGGAGAAAAGGACAATGCAGGAGTTTAATTTTCTGAGGAGATTTCAGCGAGGCTGGAGCAAGCAGCTTATTGAGCGAGGGGTGCTGGGCTGCAGTGCTGGCAGGCAGGCACTGAAGTGTAGGACAGGGAGTTTAATAAAATATTGCTGAACATCTACCCAAAAAATTACTACACTGGCTCTCTGGCCATGCTCCAGCGCCCTGACACGGGTAAAATATGCTCACATTTTGACAGTGAGGTGCAGCTGAACTCCATTTTGGTAATGTATTCAAATTATGTGCAGCCCTGGATTTAGAATGACTGTCTCAGTGCCCCAGGAGCACATTAATCTCTGCAGATGGTCTGAACCAGCCCAGAACATCATTGTCCCCTGCCAGTTTACCACAGGGGCTCTTTGCAAGCCTCAGGGAAGCTCAGAGGTGCAACCTGTCCTGCTCCTTTTTCCTCAAATACCATCACACCCCATAAACAGGTGAGCTGCAGCATTGCTGTGAAGTATCACGAGTTGATGCTGCTGGAAATGAAGTCCTGGGTAGTAAAAAAAAGCAGTTTGGAATAACTGAGACCATTAAATAAAAAAATTAAAAAAAAGACAGAAAAGAGAAGAAAAAAGAACAACTCCTGCTCATTTTTAGTTAACCAGTCTCTGCCTCAGCCCCTTCCAGAAGCAGGGCTGGCTGCTCCCTGCCCTCACCTGGGAGCTCCCTCATGCCCATCGTTCCACCTGAGCCTTTCCAGGTCTGGGCAGCCTGAGCTGAAACAAGAGGAACGATGGGCACTGCAGGCCAGGTGAGCCCAGAGGGACCAGGGACGGGGGGGAGAAGGGGCCTGAGCTGCACTTTCTGTGCTTCACCTGGATATAGAATCATTTCTCATGGAAAAGCCCTCTGAGATCATCAACTGCAGCCATTCCCCAAGGCTGCCACCACTAAGCCCTGGCCCCAAGTGCCACATCCACCCTCCTTTTAAATCCCTCCAGGGATGGGGAACCACACCACTGCCCTGGGCAGCTGTGCCAATGCTGGACAAATCTTTAGGAAAAGGAATTTTTCCTGGTATCCAAGCTAAACCTCCCCTGCTCTTTACCAGGAAAAGCCCAGTGGCAGCTGCACGCTGCTGGTCTGAGCATCTACAGCATTTTGTAGGGGAAGATCTGCATGAGCCCAGGGTTAAATTACACAGCCCTGCTGGGGCTGAGCAGGAACTAAACCTGGCAGCACTGCCTGGGGCAGCTGGGGAGCTCTGGGCAAGGCAGGAGCTGAAGGAAAATGCAAAGACTTATTTTGGATAGAGACGGATCTTTTGAGTTCATTGTCAACACAGGAGTGGGTGTGAATGTGCTGCCTTCCAGCCCAGCATATTCTGTGATATTCTGTGATAAATCCACCCCTCCCCTCCACCAGAGTCCATCAAAGGCCCGGTGTCAGAGTGGGATCAGGAGTGGGGACTTGGCAGCAGTTTCCTCCAGCACAGCATCAAAGGGCCCATCCTGGGCTGATGCAGTTTGGCACTGGATGCTGGATGCTGTTGGAAGAGGAAGGTAAGGCAAATGTCTACCTTGGGGATTGCAAATTTGTTTCTGGGAAAGGAAGGAAAAGGCTTAAAAAGCTTTTCTGCACAAAGTGGGTTTTTTTAAAACTTTTTGTTCTTTCATTTTTAAAATAGCTGGATGGGACATTTCATCCCTGGAGTGTCCCAGGCCAGCCTGGGCAGGGCTTGGAGCAGCCTGCTCTTATGGAAGGTGTCCCTGCCCAGGGCAGAGGCTTGGAAAAGGTGATCTCAACCCAAACCATTCTGAGTTCTGTGACTACACAGGCTGTCCTAGAGCTGAGAGCTGTGGAGCTCAGCAAGGCTATTCCCTTGGGCTGGTCTGAACAAATCCCTGCTGGTCTGGCTGCGTCTGTGGACGCTGGCTTCACCCCACCTGCATTTCTTCTTGTGCCGTCTCAGTCAACAAGTGCACCACATCCTCTCTGAAAAGACAGACCAGACCCTCTGTACCAAGCTCAAAGTGTCTTTTCTCCCCTTCTCTGTTCTGCTGCTGCAAATTCCCCAGAGTCTGCAAACGCAGCCTGTCTCAATTATTCACCTTGATGTTTTGTGAACCTGAACAAATCAGATGAGAGCTCCTGGCAGCAGTTTTGTGTTGGAAATATACAGCAACGAGACGCTTCAATTTTACTGACAATGTCTTTGTGTGCCAGGAAACCACCATTTTCTTGGTTAGAGCTCTCCTTAGTGCTGTAAGCAATAAAATCCTCACACAAAGCTACAGCTCCCCGAACTCTCCTCCCTGTGCTGAGCACCAAAACAACACTTCAGCGTCTGTTCTGTACCCAGTTCAAAGCTGGAGCACCTGGGACATACAGCCAGGACATCAGTCCTTGCACTGGCTGGGAATGTGGCCCCACCAGGTGTGCTCCAGGTTTGCGGTGTTTCCCCTGCTGGCCCCTGGGCAAGAGACACATTTCTGGGAGCTGCCTGAGTCTGAGCAGTGAGTGCAGGATCCTCCCAGCCCTGTGCTGCCTCACGCAGTGTTCTTAGATGACAACTCTTTGGGAACATTTATAATGAGCTCAAACCCCACATTCACTAGCTTTGCCAGCGTGACCTTGCTGCTTCAGGAATTTGAATCTAAGTTGGGATTTCAGTGTCCTCTCTTTGAGAGCTTCTGTCTCTCTCACCCTTGTTCTTGTCACCATTTTCTTTCAAGCACTGCTCAGCGTTTCAGCTATCAAACACTCCACACTTAAGAGGGCCGAGCCCTCAAGCTCAAAGAATCCATGAACTCAAAAGAACCAGGACTGGCTCTGCTGTGAGGAAAAAAAACCTGTCTCACTTCCTATCACAATGTGAATGTGTCATCCTGGCCACATAATCCTCTTGCAAATCTCTGCCATTTGAAGTGAGAATTAATCTCCCACAAAGATTTCCCTGTGGGATGGCTGAAGCCATTTCACTGTAGCAGTTGCAAATATTTTCTAATTCAGTCAAAGTGATGTATTCACAGATGTGCCAGATTTTAAATGATTACCTGCTACACTAATTATCCATGGTAATTCAGAGATTAATCTCCGTCCTCATCTCTGTGTAGAAAATGTGTTGTTTACAGTTTCTGAGATGTTTTCTATAAAGATTTCCATCACTTGTCCTCCTTGGGCCATGCAGGTTGGGTCATACTTTGCCAATGACAGCAGTGAGTCCTGACCCAGCCACACAGACCCAGCTGTCTGGGAAGGTGCTGTCAGCTTTCTGCATGAGGTGGACACTTCTGCCACAGGCTCCAGGTTCCTTGAGCTCTCCAGGAGTTATTCCAGCTCCCTCCTGCCTGGGAGCTGGTGCAGGGAATCACTGTGAATTCCTCTTAGCACACAGGAGCTGAAGCTCATCCCTGGAAAGCTTGTGGCAAATCAAGGCATGGGAGTCCCATTTCCTGGCTCTTAAGTTCTTAACACCCCTGGAAGCCCTGGGATAGCCTGTCGCAGACATCTTTTATGAAAAATCCTTTCCTTAGGATTTTTCCTCCTGAGAAGCTGAGAGGCCTCAGGAACAAAATTCAAACAATGATTATCTGCTGCTGTGGAATGCAACAGGTGCATCTGTGATTGGTCTCATGTGGTTGTTTCTAATTAATGGCCAATCACAGTCAGCTGGCTCAGACTCTGTCTGAACCACAAGCCTTTGTTATCACTCCTTCTGATTCTATTCTTAGCTAGCCTTCTGATGAAATCCTTTCTTCTATTCTTTTAGTATAGTTTTAATGTAATATATATCATAAAATAATAAATCAGCCTTCTGAAACATGGAGTCAGATCCTCGTCTCTTCCCTCATCCAAAAACCCCTGTGAACACAGTCACAATAGCCCCAAGTTTTGGTTGGCTCAGGGCTGAGATGGATTCTGGGCACCCTGTGGGTTTTGCAGGTGTCCCTGCACTCTAGATCAGGCTGGTGCAGAGCTGTGGTTCAAACCCTCAGCTCCCAGGGGCAGGGTTAGATATTAAGATAAATTCCTTTATTGTGAGGGTGGTGAGGCCCTGGCACAGGGTGGCCAGAGCAGCTGTGGCTGCCCCTGGATCCCTGGCAGTGCCCAAGGCCAGGCTGGACAGGGCTTGGAGCAGCCTGGGACAGTGGGAGGTGTCCCTGTCCATGGTAGGGGGTGGTGGTGTCATCTTATTGCAAAAGTTCCATCCTTCTTGGTGATTTCTCATGGGCATCTCCTCACAGCACTGACTCCTTCTTCTTCACAGCTCAGCCAACAAACTCCATCACTCTTCTCCACCACCTACCCCACTCTTTTGTACCACTCATCTTCTTATTGGACGCAGCTGTGGCCTATTAAGGGCAGGCCTGTTCCTAATCTTTGGTGAGTAGTATAGCTGCAACTCCTCAGGGGTGAGATTGCCTTCTGCACTCTTTATTTTTTTACATTCTGTCCCTCCACAGAATAAGATGATCTTGGAGGTCCCTTCCAACCCAAATAATTCCAATATTTATATGAAATTCAATGCTGGGGTGATTTGATGCTCAGCAGCCAGGCATGCTGAGATCTTCCATACTTTTCCACTGTCAAACAATGCCAGGATAATCAGCTCCATGATGCTCCAGCTCCTCTGTGCCACTCAGAGGTGCCCAAGGGCTCCTGCCCCTTCCTCTGGGACTTCCTGGGATGCAAATCCTCCCCAGAGCCACTTGGAAGGAATAACCTACAACAATCTCTGTCGCAGACATCTTTTATGAAAAATCCTTTCTTTAGGATTTTTCCTCTTGAGAAGCTGAGAGGCCTCAGGAACAAAATGTAAACAATGATTATCTGCTGCTGTGGAATGCAACAGGTGCATCTGTGATTGGTCTCATGTGGTTGTTTCTAATTAATGGCCAATCACAGCCCAGCTGGCTTAGACACAGAGCCCGAGCCACAAGCCTTTGTTATCATTCCTTTCTATTCTTAGCTTAGCTAACCTTCTGATGAAACCTTTTCTTCTATTCTTTTAGTATGGTTTAAATGTAATATATATCATAAAATAATAAATCAAGCCTTCTGAAACATGGAGTCAACATTCTCATCTCTTCCCTCATTCAAGAACCCCTGTGAACACGGTCACAGATCTCCAGCATCACTCTGGCTGGCACCAGAAGGGCTGTGTGAGCCTTTCTTGTGTTTTATTACACAACAGGCAGTGGGCTAGGCTGGCAATCAGGCTGCTGCCTGTCAGATGCAGCCATAGATGGCTCTGACAGTGCCCTGGGGACCAGGCTGGCTGGCTGTGGCTGAGAGCCTCTCAAGGAGGGCTGGGACGCTTTCTAGCTGTGCCAGGAGTGCTGGCAGGAGCTGCAGTGATTTCTGCAGCAGGAGCAGCTCTCTGCTGCTGTCCCACCCCAGGAACAGCCACCAGCAGCAGCCCCACAGGATTAGGATGTGCCCAAGCCGTGCTTCGCTCTAGGAAGGAAGGAGGAGATGGAACATTTACCTTGCAGGCTACTGAGCAAGGGAGGCTGGCTGCCCCAGAGGCACAGGAACTTCAAAGGTGCCTTTTTTGCTGTGTAATTAGCAGTGCTGCAAAGCCTAAGAGAAGTCATTAGGCTCTATTCAATACATTTCTCTCTCCACGTGCCTCTTTATTACTCTGTGCTAAACCCAGAGCAGGAAACTGCACAGAAAATGTATCAGGGCTGGCTTTCAAGCAGGCTAGAACAAGAAAGATGCCCTTGTGTGTCCTGAACAGAAAGCACTGCAGAAAGAGGGTCAGGAGAAATTTAATCTTTACAGAGCTCCACACAGGCAACTCTTGTGCTGTTTCAAAGCTGTTAATTTTGTAATATGTGTCAGGCAAACTGGAAATAACATCAGCAGAGCTCGGGGGTTTGGTGACAAGCTCAGAGAAGCAAGCAGCAAAATTCCAAGCAGGCTATTTGACGTAAGTAGTGCTTAACATTTTTCAAAAGAAAGGATGTCATAGAAAGGAAAAGTCTGTGAGAAAATCAGGAAGCTACAAAGTCAATTAATGCATAGGTAATTCAGCTGCAGCTGGCAACAAATGACTTTGCTTTCAATGCTGGGGATGACATACTGAGGGGTAAGAACTTAATAGGATCAATCTCCAAAATAATACAAGAAAAAATTACTAAAGGAGGACAACCTAGCATTAGGAAAAGCAATTAGAACAGTTAGGGGATGAGACAGCCAGAGAAGAGATGAAAGCATTGAGGAGCACAAGGCAAGTCCTGGGCAGCAGCTGCAGTGCAGTGCCCTGGGACAGGCAGCCCTTGGCAGAGGAAAATCAGGGAAAACCCACCTGGAGCAGCCCCTGCAGCAGCAGGCAGGGCAGTGTGGGGGGAAAGGGAGAGCAGCTCCCCAGGATGCAGCTCCAAGGGGGACACAGGGGAATTTTGGCTCCAGCACATAAAAGGAACAGAGGCAGGTCCTGAGGAAATGCTCACAAATAAATACCAGCACTGGAAAACAAGGAAAGTGAATTCTTGGACCAGGATGCAGGTAAATGACTTCAGGTAAGAGCTTGTCTGGTGTGACGGCGTTCACAGGGGTCTCAGGATGAGGGAAGAGACGAGGATCTGACTCCATGTTTCAGAAGGCTGATTTATTATTTTATGATATATATTATATTAAAACTATACTAAAAGAATAGAAGAACGAATTTCATCAGAAGGCTAGCTAAGAATAGAATAGGAAAGAAATTATAACAAAGGTTTGTGGCTCCGCTCTCTGTACGAGCCAGCTGATTGTGATTGGCCATTAATTAGAAACAACCAACATGAGACCAATCACAGCTCCACCTGTTGCATTCCACAGCAGCAGATAACCATTGTTTGCATTTTGTTCCCGAGGCCTCTCAGCTTCTCAGGAGGAAAAATCCTAAGGAAAGGATTTTTCAAAAAAGATGTCTGCGACAGTCTGGCAAAAGGCAGCAAGGCTCTTAGGAAAGCAAACAGCACAAGGAAAGGAAAAAACTCAAATGCACACTTTTATATAGCAGATAAGCCATCACTGGGACTGTGAGCCTTCAGAACCTGAAAGCTGGGGAAGATCCCACATGGCAGAGCCTGTGAAAGAACACACTGTAATGGAGGAAGTGAGGAAAAATGTCGTTAATTTTGCAGTGTCCAAGGCCCCCCACTTGGGAATGGCCAGTGCAATGCCAACGAGACACAGCACAGGACCTGCATTTTGTTATGAGTTGGACTCCATTCTGGAGCACAGCCAAAGAGGCTCAGGAATTATGGAAATGGGGTTGGTTGCAATGGAAAAGGAAACCACAAGTGGCTTCTGAGCACGCCAGGTGGGGCAGAGAGCAGGGACATTCCCCCCTGGGTGACAGCCCAGCAGACCCAGGATCTGTGGCACTGCCCATCCCTGCCCAGAGCCTTGGCTGCTTCTGCCAGCCCCAGGGAATCAGTTTGTTTGTACTTGGAAAATGCATGCTTTAGCATCTCTGCTATTTATAACTTCCATGTGCAGAAGATATTCATAATTAAAATTTTTATTATGGCTTGCAATGCGCTGCAATCCACAATGTATTTAGGTTATATGTAGATATATAGATACATATCAAATACTTTTCATCTCCCAGCAGCATCTTGGATGGAAGCAACGATAGCTAATGAGAAGGCCAGGGAATATTATACTGGAGAAAACACAGAGAACTGGGGATTGTGCTGGTTTTATTGCAGTTAAATTATGGGAACTGACACCTTTTTGTTTCTGCAGTCATATTCCAGTTAAGTTCAGTTTTTAATAGTCAAATAAATCTGAGCAGTGGGAAGGTCATGCAGAAATT
>NW_005054314.1:9243907-9250404 GCF_000277835.1 Geospiza fortis
CTCTCTCCTCCATCACTGCCTGATAAGAGCCTCTTTTCATGCTGAAGGTCAGAGAGATAAGGGGCATCTGTGCTGATAACTTCACCAACTCCAGCCAGGTGAAAACCAAGGAGCTCTCACATGTCCTGGAGAACTGGAGGGCTGAGCAGCTATGGGTAACACAAAGTGTGGGAGTGCTGATGACTCTGTTAGTGCTAAGGCAAAAAATAAACAAACTTAGCCTCGTTTTTACTTGCCCTATTTCCAGAAGATTGTCTTTGATTTTTTTCTGCATAGCCAGTCAGGATGGGATTTGATCTTCAAAGGTCTTTTTTTAACTCAAGCCATTCTAAGAGCCCATAAAGTTCTCATTGCTAAAGGTATCACATCTGCATTACACTTGGAGATACTGCTGGGCTCAAGAAAGTGCCTGTTCCTCTCTGAGCAACCAGTCCCAAGCTTAGGAATCAAACTCAGTTCTCTCTTCTGGCCTCAGGGTGCTCAGTCTGTCAGTCCAGGCCACCTGCTGCAGGTGGATGGGAACCTTGGATTCCCTGCTGGACACAGCCAGGGTGAATCCCTGGCACAAACGTGCCCTGGCAGGAAGGAGCACTGCAGAATTCACCACTCTGTGTGCAAGCACTTGGTCTGACCTTGGCTCCTCCAGCTGAGCTGCTGCAGGCGAACTTCAAAGGGGAAGGACAAACCACAGGCAGAGCCCAGAAACCAAAATCCAGCCTGTGAGTCATGGTGTCCTGCTGAGGATGGAGCAGAACACTGTGAAACTGGGCTGGAGCAGCCTCTGGGGCTGGCAGGGGTCTCTGGAGGTGCCAGGCTTCACCTCCCCAGATCTCAGAATTCCCTGATCTGCTCAGAACCAAAGGCAAGGCTGCTGCTCCTCGTGTCCCCTCCCTGCTCCTGGCAGGAACACGACTCTGTGCAAGTGTTCAGGCACCAAATGCCTCAGTGCTCTGCTCTTTTATGGCTGCCCATAAACTGCCTTTCCTCAGCACAGGAGTGGGGCTGGATTATGTGTTTTAGTGAGCCTGCAAAGGTCACAGCACCAGAGGGAGCAGCAGGTGCCCAACACCTCTGGAAGGCAGCCTGCTTAAATGCAGTGCCTGAGCTTAGCTGCCAAAAATTGAGTAATTGCTCAAAAATTAAAAAATCTTGTGTCCTGACCATTTAAATCCATCCTTGAGCCAAAGGGGAGGGACAGATTATTAATTTATGAGATTGCTTGTAAGTGAACCTTGAGCTGTGCAGATAGCACTGACTCAGGAGACAAGGCTCTGTTTTCTCCCCCAAAAAACAGGGCTTGTAGCTGAGTGGCTACAGGGAACAGGACCAGCAAACAGAAACAGGTTATTAATCACATCCCCATTTAATTAGGAGTGATTGTGTGTATCCTCTTTCACCTGTATGATCAGCATCCATTTATTTGCAAGACTGCAGGGTGTTGCAAAAGGAAATCTCTGAAGCACTGGCAGCTAAAAAGTCATATTTCAGAGAATTCTTAGTAATATAGCTGTTTCCATTGTTCAGTACCAGGGGAAAGCTCTTCCCAGATAAATCCCTTTTAGTATTTCACTGTTTTTTCCTCAGTAATATTCTCCCTTTATCTTTCACTTTTCCTCTTTTCTCCTGCCTTTCTAACAAGAGTCCCCTCGATGCAGAAGCACAAGATAATGCTAATTGAGCTTGTCAGGCCTAAATAAAAGATGGGATAATGCAGGGGCTGCAACCTATGTGGTTCCATCTGGATACTTCAGCTTCTATCATGTAGCAAGAGCAAACCTTGCTGTGCTGCTCACACGAAATGGGCAGAGAGTTATTGACCTGTCAGGCAGGGCACTGGGGTGTTAACCACACCAAAAATCCCCAGAGCCCAGCCCTGAAAATTCCAAAAATAAATGTCAGCAAACTCCCTGGAATATCTTACATCAGCCAGGGCTCATCTACAGATTGCAAGCTCTTCTTTTTTTTTTTACTTAAGAGTAACTTTTCTGCCCTGAATAAGCCCCGAGATGGTTTGGCCATGGTGGTTCCCAGGGACACATAAACTCCTGTGGTTTAAAGATTAAAAGCAACAGAAAGGCTGAAGCTCCTGATTCTGCTGCCAGTTCTCACAGGAGAGGCAGGATTGGATCCTAGGATGGAGCACAAGCTTTGTCTGGTCTAAGAACAGAAGATGCAGCCTGTGAAGCTGGAGCACATCGAGTGCCTCTATTTAGAGGCTCTGCAAACACCAGATGAATATTAACAATGTGATTCAAGTCCATGGGTTACATGTAATTAGGCCAAAGCCAGCAAAAAGACAAACAGTTCTACACCTTCAAATGAATCCTTTAGCTTGCTAACAAAAAGCAATTAAGCTGCCTGCCAGTCTGGAGCGAGGCTCCAGGGCTAATTTCACACACACAGGCTGTACGGGAGCATCCCAACACACCACTGCTGCATATTTCCCTTCACTTTCCAATAAAAACCTGCTGGGATTCTCCCCACACCCAGCCCCAAGGTGCAGAGAGAGCACTCAGCCTTGGGAATCCATCCCACTGCTCTAGAGATGGGCTACAGCTCCCTGGGAGGGAACAGGAGTGAGGGTCCAGCATTTCTTCACATGGATTGCACTCCATGGGAAATGGAACAGAAATCATGGAGTCATGGAATGGGCTGGGTGGGGAGGTCTAAGGTTTCTGTGGTTGAGATGACCCTGAGGTATTAGAAAGTCTTTTTTTTCCCAGTCCCACAACTGAAGAAGACGTCAAGATTCGCTGGTTCTGCTTTTCAAGGTTGTTTATTTTCTCTTATCTATTCCATTCTTTCTCTGACCTGCTGAGATCTGCCCGGCAGGTCGGGCTGTGGCACAGTCCCTGCCCTTGGGGTGGTGTTGGCTTTTTATTCTAAGAACTACATGTACTTTATTTACAATGATTTCCCAATACCTATCACCTATGTTAGACAGTTAGAGTAGAGACAGTTAGAGTCTCTACTCTAAACCAATCCAAAAGTGTCACCATCACAGCAGAAGATGGAGGAGAAGAAGAAGGAGAAGAAGAAGAAAAAAGAGAAGGAGAAGGAGAAGGAGAAGGAGAAGGAGAAGGAGAAGGAGAAGGAGGAGGAGGAGGAGGAGGAGGAGGAGGAGGACAGGACATGCCCAGATTCCTCCCTCTTGCCTCTTGAACCCCCATTCTAAATCCCCAAAATTCTACTTTTTCACCCTGTGACAAATTCACTATCATTCTACTCAAACTCTTGTGGCTTGTAAATCTTCACACAAAGTTGGTAATTGTTTCCATGGGTGAAAATCAAAGGCACAGGTGTTTGTGACTCCGTGCCAAGGTCTCTGAGCCCCATGCCAGGGTCTGGAGTCCTCCAGAGCAGCCAAAGGGATGTCCTGGGTTCTGACAGGGAGGGACCTTAAAGCTCATTCCATTCCAACCCTCTGCCATAGGGACACCTTCCACTGTCCCAGGCTGCTCCCAGCCCTATCCAGCCTGGCCTTGGACACTTCCAGGGATCCAGGGGCAGCCACAGCTGCTCTGGGCACCCTGTGCCAGGGCCTGCCCACCCTGCCAGGGAACAGTTCGTTCCTTATGCCTGATCTGAACCCACCCTCCTTTAGCTCAAGGCCATCCCCCCTTGTCCTGTCTGCCTGTCCAAGTGTCACTGAAGGCACTGACTAAGTGCAGGAGAGTTTCCCATTTCAATTAATTATTGCTGATCCACAGATGAGCTTGAGGAGTGCAGTAATTAAGATCTGGGTAATTAGAGCTGTGCTGTAGAATAAAAGCAAAGGTGTGAGCGTGTCACCTGCACCCCAAACACTTCTGCATGTGGGCAGTGACCAGCAGATGTGTGTGTTGGTCAGCAGGAGGCTCTGAGGGCCACAAAACTGAGGGGCAAAGAGGGGTATTCACTCAGCTGGCAAACCAAGGAAGAGCCATTTCATCCTCTTTCCAGAACCCCCTTGCTTCACTGCACCATAAAAAGCTTCAAGAAATATTGATCCCAGCTTGTACTGGCAACACAACAAGAGCATAATTTCATTTCCTGCTGTATTACAGAGTTAAAAACTGATGGCTTAATTTCTGAGAAATTCAAATTAATGGTGCTGAAATGAGCCTGGGAGATGAACATTTCCTGATGCTTTAAAAGAGCTTAGTTCTGAGACCAGATTTAGGAGCTGGCCTTACCTCTACAGGGGAACACCCAACACCCCAAAATCTACCAAATGCACGAACTGGGCAGCTGTTGTACTTCAAACCAAGTTTATTGATTCATAAAATTCCTCCTTAGCCAAACCACCAGGTAATAACTGTGCAGGTTGTGCAAACAGAGGAACATTTTCTGACAGTTCTGAGGGTCACAAATCACAGTGGGGAAGAGAATTTCTGCTGGTGTTGTGAATTAAACTGGCTAGCAATTACTGCCATGGTGCTGAGGGAGTTCAGCTGCTGCAGAAAAGTGGAGGAATCTGTGTCCTTTGCAGAAGAAAAAAAGTTTGAAACTGCCACCTGGGGGAAATCCAAAGTTATCTTGGAAACAACGTAATAGGGAGCTGAAAAATCTTTATGTTTCTCTGTGCCTTAATTTTTAAGCTCTCTAGCCTGCAAAAATTGAGAAAATTCCATATCTAATATCCCTATACTTACAGTCAAAGTTTTATTTATTTTTAGCTGCGCCTGCCATTTCTGTTTAGTGTACAGCTTTTGTTTTGCTACACAAAATATTTATTTTCTTCATTCTCCTCCTTAATTACTTGTGTTAATCCACTCCATTTAATTTCATCATCTAAAACTGCATCCTGAGGTTGGTGCCCAATGCCCTGATTCCTGCATCCCAAACACTGGCAACTAAGTTCCAATTTAGACATACACTACTCTCAGAGACACACTTAAAACTTATTTTTATTTTAAAGACTGCAGCCTTTTGCAGGAACGGCTGTCGGAGATGAGCCAGCTTGAAATAGCAGACACACCAACCAACAGGAGGATATAAAATACAATACACAGAACAATTTTGTGATTTTATGCTCGCTGCTGAAGTCATTATTCCAACATTACACACAGACACTGCATCACACACTCGAGGCTGCAGCACCTTCCCACATGGGAGTTAGAGGGAATTTTTCTCAGGCTCCCTTTGGTGTAAGTAATCCCTGAGGTATTAAGCATCTTCGTACTTTTATCCCAGAACATCTGAAGGCTGTGAGGGCTCGCATCTCTCTTTAAAGTGCAGAGCTGTTGTGCACCATTTATCACCCTAACTCACCTGCAGCTCTGCCCAGCAGCTCGGTGGTTTCCACCCTGCACAGCCCTTGCTCGCTGTTCTTCCACTGATCCTGCTGCTGCAGAGCCACCACTCCTGGAGCAGTTCCAGTGATTAATTCTTGCCTGACTCCCCAGAATAATCACAGGTGTGGCCACAAGGAACAGGCTGTCAGAAAATACACCTGGAATCCCTGCAAGTGTTCCTGCACCCAAGGGCACCCCCAGGGCCAAAATGCACCTGCACCCTTGGGAACACCAAGTATCCCCCTTATTCTGAAAAAATGAGCATCTGGCAGGAGGATTGTATGACTTGATGAGAAACAACCCATCACACAAAGCGTCCTCATCACCCACTCAGTTACTTTCTGCCACTTACAAATGATGCAGCCACCTGGCCACTCTCATATCATTCCCTTGTCCTTCCTCTTGTGATTGTGACAAATTCCTCTTCCCATCCTCGGGTAATGGCATTTCTGTCATGTCTGGAAGGCATTGAGATGAGGGAGCTGGCAGTGCATAACATCCCACTGCATCCTGTGCTGCTTGCATAAAACATTCTGATCTTCCCATACTGAAACAGCACGAGAAGTATGGAAATTTGGGGCATTGCATTTGGATTTTGTTTGTTTTCTTGGTGAAAGATGGTGTCTGCCATAACCAAAGTATGGCTTGGCAAAGGAGAAAAATGGGCTGTCTGGAAATAATCGATATTGAAACTGCTTCAGGGCACTCCTGGAAGTATGTGTTTATTGAAGTCTGAAACAGCTGAGGAAAAAACCAACAAAATTATGGCAGAAAAGTTCCTCCTTCTCTGAGTCAAGAACCACTTGAAGCAGAGGTTTTACTCTTTGCTTGCCTTGCTCTGCCTTCCACAGACAGGGGTGCTTTCATGCTGTGTGCCTGCAGTGCCTAATTAAGCACCAAGCCCCAATCCCTGGCTGGGGATACACAAGGAAGGGCCAAGGAGGAGCAGCCCAAATTCTCCTTTCTCAAACCTCACAGCAGAAACTCACATGTGAGTACAGGAGAAAAGCTGACCTGAAGAATAACTGCTACAAATGCATTAGGTGCACTTGTCCCTGCAGGAGATGGGGGGAGAAAGCCTGTTTGCATTGCAGCAGTGCCTGGGGCTCATTAACAAACGGGATTAATGAAGATGTCCTCAGCACTCCACTGCAGGGAGTCAGCAGGCAGAGATGCACTCTCATCTCATTCCCCACATCTGTTTTATGGCTCTGCACAGAT
>NW_005054314.1:9250430-9250669 GCF_000277835.1 Geospiza fortis
TTTCCCCTCCTTCCCCCTGGAATTCTGTCATTCCATGTGTACCCACTGCAATAGAAATACCAGGAGGGAGAAATGCCCAGTCTAGCAACCCGCCTGCTGTCATTCAGCAGGGAGTGAACCTGATTACAAGAGGTTAATTAATGCCCCACATTTGTAAAGCTCAACGTTTATTAACGACTTGTTTTCTTCGGGGGAGAGATTAATTGATGCTTGCCCTGAGGAGACACACGAAGGAAATT
>NW_005054314.1:9250761-9264170 GCF_000277835.1 Geospiza fortis
AATATGATTGCCTGGCAAAAGATTTTGAGAATATGGAAACTATAAGCGAGATTGAAATGAAAGCAAGCTTTGAGATACCTCAGTTACTGAACAACTAAAAAACAATGGCATGGCCAGCTGAAGGTGATCTTCTTTTGATGGAACAACACCCTCTGCTTGCAGACAGGCCCAAGGGTCAGAGCAGACCCTGCCAGCTTGGCAGAAGGGGCCCAAAGAGGAGTTTTTAGGGTTTAAAATGTAACACAGCATGGTAATGTAATGATTCTTATAGGCTGTATGTCAATGCTATAGGATTTGTATATTGTACTAGATTGGTTAGTGAGAATCAGAATATTCAACACAGAAGATTTATTGTGTTGTAACGGGAACGTTGCGCTCTTAGCTCTTACCCTTTTACGCCCTTACCCTCTCATCCTCTCTCTCCCTCTCTTCTCTCAGCCTGCTCTGAGCTGTGTTTGGCAGCTCCCAGCAGGGCCCTGCACCCAGGCCCTTTGCAATAACCCACAAGTTCCAGACCTGGCTGCAGAGATCTCTGTCTCTGTCCATCCTGACCATCCTACCCCCCGATGCTCCTACAGACAACAAAGTCTCCTGCAGCATTTCCAGTGTCATTTTCCCGAGCAGGGGCTCATGCTGCTCACTGAACTCCATGCTTTGCTCAGTTATCTGCAGAGTTCAGTCTTCCAGCCCCGGCTCTGTCAAGGGCAGACTTTCTGATGGGGCCAGTCCCTGCTGCCAGCTGCTCCAGACACAAAACCATTAACACAACAGCCCTCCCTGGACCCTTCTCTGCAGTTAATTGTTATGATGGGTCCCTCTAATTCATGTGGGATTGTGTGTAATGTGTCATTGCATCACTCGAATTATTCAGGGGAAAGAATGATGAGTGGTTTGTGGCCCAGTGAATAGCAAATACTGCTATTCTTGTGCCACTCTTAGGCTGGGGCTTTGTCTTAGTGACAAGCCTGTTCGATGACAATAAAGGAAAGGGAATTGGAGAAAATGGCCAAGGAGAGAATCTTTGTTTTCTGTCCCTCATTCCAGTCTCCCTGGAATGTGAGGAGTAGCAGTGAACAAAGAGAAAGCACTTGAAGCATTGAAACAGACTGATAAATGCCTTTGTGATAAACTGCTTTTCTGCTCATCTGGAAGGTCAGTGGTCCAGTTTTTCTCATACTTTTTACCATGATAAAGATCAGATGTCCAAAAGAATCAGCAATTTGGCCAAGTGAATTTTAGGAGCCACTTGAATCAGCAGATAATCAACAACAATTGTGGAACCTGTTCAAGAAAACAACTCAATACTCCCCTCTGTGCTTCAGCCAGGAAAGGAACTCACCCACACACATCCCCAGAGACTTGTTCAGGAATTTGGAAATGGAAATAGTAGGAGAACTGCTTCTGGTTCTGGTTTTGCTCTGGTTTATCTTCCAGAATAAAACAGGAGTCACCCAAAACAGAGGAGGAAGCTTCTACTCCCTCTGTACTGAGTGACCAGCCAGGGACACAAACAGCTCCCCCCACTCCTGTTTTGCTCCCAGATGCTGCAGCAGAGCAGTTCAGCACCTCCCTGTCTCCAAACCCATCATGTTAGTGGTCGCAATGGAGAGTAAGTGCCCACTGGTTTATCTGAAGTCCTGTGCACACAAGATTTTGCTTCCTTCCATACTGTCCTGACCTAAAGAGCCTTAAAATGCAGAGCCACGCTGCTTTAGCTTTCAGTCTGTTGACAAATTTAATCATCAAGGTACAGATTGGCTTTTGGGTACACAGAATGAGATTACAGTGGAAAAAACCAGTTTTGAACATTCAAATGAAAGTTCAGTTTGATAAGGGCTCTACAGCCCTGAGCTGCCTCAGCTGAGATCCATCCTGCACTGGGATTACTCAGGAATCTCACATGGTTACACAGTCAGGAGACTCTGGTATTACAGATGGACATGACCTATTTTCAAGTGGGAAGACTGTGGAGAAAGAAATTGCAGGACTGGGCTCCTGACACACATGGTTTCACATGAGAAAGCAGAAATAGGATAAAAAAATATACCACAACACCCATCCCCCAAGTTCTAACCAAACATCAGGAAGCAGTGGGAAGTTTCCCTTTATACACCCAGTGTGGTCAGCAAGGTCACTCCACAGGAGGAGACAGGGGCAGATCACAGCCCATGAGCCTTTTCCAGCTAAGAAGCTTTACAAACAGAGCAAACCCTCCTCCTCAGGCATGATTCAGGCTGGTGAGCAGAAATCCCAGCTACCTGCTGGCAGAACCTGGGGGCAGCAGTCTCCAACAGCCCGGAAGGGACCCACGTGCTGCAAATCAGACCAATGACGCACACAGGGAGAAACAGCAGCACAAAGAGAAGGGGTAACTCACAGCAATGAGCTGGTAGGAGTTGTTCATCATGGCTATGAGCATGTTCAGCAGCACAACGAGGGAGATGACGTTGTAGGTCCCAAACATGGTGGCCCCAACAAACTCGGTGAACTCGTGTCTGGCTTTCACGTTGGTGACGTAGAGATTCAGCAGCCCAAACACAGACCAGAAGAGTGACTGGAGGGTCTCAAAAAGCCTGCAAAGAAAACAGATTTTTAGCTGGCTACCTGATGCTGGGGGATGGAAAATGATCTTTTCCCACACAGATATTGGGAGACACCACTCAGCCTTTTATCCCTCCCTGGGGACAGCCTGTGCTCAGCCACAGTGACCCACCAGCCAATGCATGTGAGAGCTGTCCCATCAACAGCATTTGCTGTCTGTCCAAGAGCCCAGACCACATCCTTGTGAGATGCAGCGAGCACAACTTCCCCGAGGAACCCAAGGCTCCCTTCCCCACTCTGCACATTACACAGAACAGCCACAATATATTCCATTTAATTAAAATTGCCATGCTGCGATGCTGCTGCTATCTATAAACTCTCCTGTTTAATCAGTGCCTGCATCATTAACGTGTCTGCAGGATAAATGCTCAGGGAACCCAACCCCAGGCGTGACTGCAGCAGTGAACAGTGCACAACAACAAAGCACCACTAGGTGGGACATGGCAGAAATCACAGCACTTGCACCTTTTGCTCTAATTTGCTCTGTTTGGAATGCACCTGCCCAAAATGCTGCTCTGTTTGCAATGCACCTGCCTGAAGTGCTGCTGTGTTTGCAGCGCACCTGTCCAAAATATTGCTCTGTTTGCAGTGCACCTGCCCAAAACTCTGCTCTGTTTGGAATGCACCTGCCCAAAACTCTGCTCTGTTTGGAATGCACCTGCCCAAAACTGCTGTATTTGCAGTGCACCTGCTCAGAATACTGCTGTATTTGGAATACACCTGCCCAAAATGCTGCTGTGTTTGGAATACATCTGCCCAAAGTACTGCTGTATTTGAAGTGCATCTGCCCAAAAACTCTGCTCTGTTTGCAGTACACCTGCCTAAAATGCTGCTCTGTTTGCAGTGCACCTGCCCAAAATGCTGCTGTATTTGGAAATACACCTGCCCAAAATGCTGCACTATTTGCAGTGCACCTGCCCAAAGTGCTGCTCTGCAATGCACCTGCCCAAAACTGCTCTGTTTGGAACACACCTGGCCAAAATGCTGCTCTGTTTGCAGTGCACCTGCCCAAAACTCTGCTGTGTTTGGAGCACACCTGCCCAAAACTCTGGTGGCTCTGAGTGGTTGGAGCAGCAGCTCCCACCCACCACGGGCAGAGTCCCTGGCAAAACCCTGCAACCACTGCTCGGTAATGACTCAGATGAAAGAGAGTCATCACATTAATTCAGCTCAAGAGTTTCTCTTCTTTTGAAGGCCTCCCTCCCTAGATGAACCAGACCTGACCCCACTGAGCTGGTGAGATCATCTCAGGTCTCTCTGCTTCCAGTGACCTTTCGCAGTCACGTCAGACGCGTAATCAGCAATCGAAGTAATTGCTCTATTTGGGCATCTTTGTTTTGGCTTTCCAAAATATGGCATTTATATCATCCAAAAAATGACATTTATATGCCTGTTAAAGAGTTCCCATTTTGGCCTGAGGTCAGCAGATGTTTTCAAATGCAACTTCTAGACACATCAATATGAATAATTCAGATGCTTTCCTTGACATACCAGGAATCTGTTCTCCCATCATCTCCAGGCATTTGTTCACATGTATCCTCATGCCTTATATGAGGATTCTGTTTATACTTTGTGGATATAGCTTATGTTTTTCACTGGCAAAAATCAGAAAGATGCTTTAAAGGAAAAAACCTTTCTCCCAAAGCTAAGGCTGTTTATTAGGCTTATTAAATAACCAAGGTGGTAAAACACAGATTAACCAAAGAATGCCAAGCATTTCTTTACTAGAAGTGGTGGAGTGCTAGCTGCCGTTTAAAATATTTATAATATTTTTACTATTAACAGTAGAAATACTACTTGGGCTGCAGGTACAAGAGAGACAGAGGTTCTAATCACTGAACTGAAATCAGTTCTAGAAGTGATCAGTGTGTTGTTCTGGATGCACAGTACTCCCCAGGTGTGCAATCTGGGCCCAGACTAAAGCAAACATTCACATGTGAGCATGCAGTGCCCTTGACAAAGGCACCAAGAGGTTCCTGCAGCTCTGCAGAGCAGCGAGGATGCTGTGAGGTGCTGTGTCCTCGGTGTTTAATGACAGGACAGGTCCACAGCCTCTTTTCACAGTCCATGTTTCAGGGGGGCTCACACTGCTTTGGAGAAGCAGCTATAAAGAAACAGAATTTTGGAAATGGTGATTGAGAGGCTGTCATGCCCTGCTGAGTGTATTTTGAATCCTAATCAAACAGAAGAATTCTCAAAGCTCCACCACTCTCCATGGTGGCTTAGAGAGTGCAAGTGACCCCTCTGCCACAGGAACCTGTGCCCAGGGGAATGGCAGGGAGAAGGACACAGCAGGCAGGGAGATGTGACTTCCTCCACCCCTTCCTCCTCTTCCTCACCCTCCTTCAGTTGCCAGCATCACAGCTATAAACATATTTTCCAATCATCTGCCTAAGCAGCAGGCACTCTGCTTTCCGAGGGATGGCAAGGCCAAAGCAGAAAGCCTTAAATTATTCATTACTTCCCCTCGTTGCTGTCACAAAGGAATATTACTTTTCCATGATCTGCGTGTGCAATGCAGAAAATTTCCTCACCAAGAAAATGTTAATCCCACCCTTTGAGAGTAATAGGAAATAACGTGCCAGTAAATAGGTGTCACACTTGACACAAGCTGCACACACACCAGGGGCGTCCTCTTTGCTCCCCTGAAGAATTAGAGCTCATTGTGTGAGCCCAGGAAGGCTGGTGGGAACCAAAGTGCACTGATTCAGAGCTTTACAGATTTATTCCTTCATAAGGAATGAGCCATGAGCAAAGTCAGGGTCCCCAGCCCTGCCTGGACTGGCTCCAGCCTCCTTTGCTTCCCCCCCAAAACAATATTTGGATCTGCAGCTGCTCCTTCCCAGCCACTGCCCCATGCTGTGCATCTGCTCCCCAGCAAAATGTCAGCTTGCGCTGGGGGTGTTAATAAAGACCATTTAAACTTTTAAGAACACGTTAAATAAATTTCTTAAGCAAGCCTCAAACAAAAAGTACCTGCAGAGTGTTCTGTCCCCTGCCAGGAGACCTCACTCCTAATGGATCCCCTCCCACTGGGATTTTGTTTTACACAAACCTCTGCCACAAAGGCTGAGCCCCCTCAATTTCCTTTCTGTGCTACATTCCCTTGGCAGGGGGTTTAAATGAATGTAAGGGTGGCAGAAATTGTGGTTTGTATTTAAGCTGATCGACACACTTTCTGCTAAGTGCTTCTTGTATAATTTTTAGCTCTCAAGACATTACACCTTCTTACAGACTTCAGGATGGCTGGTTGGTTGCTTTGTTGGTTTTTTTTTTTTTCCTGCTGGCCCAATGTTCTTTTTCTTCAGTTAAATCCTCCTGTTGCTTTCTCCACTTACCTGACACAATGAAATCTGTAAAAAACCCAGTGTGCAGAGGTGGCAGGCCCAAACCAGAAGTGAACACATCTGTTCACCATAGCTCCAGAGAAAGGCAGGGTTTGGTACTGGATTTTGTAGGCTTGACCCTTCCTGAGGTAGAATTTACCCCTTAACCACACTGTGCTTGCCAAACTACTCTTCCTCTGGCTGCTGCATCAATATGGACGCAGATCAAGGAATAAATTTGTTATTTAATTCCTTTGCCAGGGCAGCACGACACATTTCTGGGGCATGTGAAGCAACTAAAACAGAAAAAGGTCTGAAATCTTTAATTCTGTTTCTCATTAGCACAGTGCAGGTCCATTCACTTCCCTCAGAGATGAGTTTCATGAGAAAATGAATCAAGCCTGTGGTGTTCCTGCTCTGCAGTGGGAAATGGCACATGTCTGGTGTACCAGGGCCTGCTGCTCTTGAAGGATGGGCTCTACCCCATGAAAATTCCATATTTCTTTTAGGAGAGAGCCCACAGGACAAAGCTGGAACCTCTCCTCTCCCAACCAAGTCATGTGGCCTGAGCCATTATCTGTTTTTGATAACAGTGCAAATACATCCCAAATCCTTTCTGAACCCCAAACCTTCAGCTGACAGAGGGAGGAGAATTATTGGGCATCATGACAAGTTTTATTTAATTTAGCATAAAGTGGTGGACAACAGTTTTGTTTTGCTTGTTTGCAGGGCGTGGGCCTTTTTCTAGACCGTGCTTTATTTATTTCTCCTGCCATTGTGAGTTAAGTACTGTGCAAGCAGCAAGAACAATCGGGTGGGGGCTGATTATTATAATTATTTCTACTATTAGTAATTAAAACAAATACATCAGCAAGACAATTCATGTCATTTTTCAGCATGTGTTCGCTCTTTCAGCTCTGCCAGATGTCCTCACAGCAATTTCCATGCCAGCATCTCAGTAAAGTACCAGCATTCCCAGCAAAAAAAAAAAAAGGTTCCGCAGGGATTTTAGTCTGCAAGGAAATCAGAGAAGCCAGCAACATCACGTATCCATAAAAATGGTCTAGGTGAGACTGTTGTTGTTGCTGCAGGCACATTATTTATTAATCCCTGTTTTTAACAGGTTTATCCCTTATTTTCTTTGTTTTATTCAGGTTCCCCTCCTTTCTTCAGTAATTAGGCAAAACAATTACTGCAGCAAAAGGACACTTCCTTTCCCAAATCTACTGAAATTGTGCATAGTCACAATAAGATTTCAGTTGCAGGATCATGCAGGGAAACTCCTTGGGCCAGAACTAAAAGGTCTCCCAGCGCCAGACCTAAGTGAGAGTCTTTGTGACAGCAGAGCTCAGCACAGTGTCTGCCCCACTTAACTCCCACCTCTCCTGCAGGGCCAACCACCTCACCTGGCACTTGCAAATGAATAAATAAAGGCTCTGTCAGTGCAGTGACAGGCAGCAGGCGAAGGCAGGGGACAGGGGAAGCACAAAGAAGCAGAAAGAGAGGATGTCTTACGTGGAGAAGGCATTGTTCTGTTTCTCACATCGGATCCCCTTGCAGTTGTTGGGTTCCTCCGAGGCACTGGTCTCATAATAAAAATAAAGCTGGTTCAGTCCATTGGCAAAAGCCAGAAGCACCAGGCAGTAGATAAAAAGGAATTTGAGGATGTCTAGCAGCATGCGTCCCAGAGAAATCTGCAGGGGTCCCAGGTGTGAGTTGGCTGTAAACAGGGAGATGAGGCGCAGGGAACTGAGGATGTTGGATATTGCAAAGAGGGCTTCTGCAATCAGGGTCGGGTGCCACATCTCCCACTCCTCCCGCGGGCGAGAGCCGTTGTACTGGCAGAAAGGACGGAAGAACAAGGGCATAAAAGTGAGATGAGGTGTAATGACTCTGAGGTGACTCCACTCCAAGGTCACACCCACTGACCCAACCCTTCACAGGTAAATCCTAACCAGGTACTGTGGCACAAAAGGGGCTTTTAATTATCACTGCAAGGAGCCCCCAGCGCTGGGAATAATGTGCTCTGACTCCATGATTCAGAAGGCTGAACAATGGCTTTATTAAAACTATACAATATTACACTAATACTACATTAAAACTATACTAAAAAACTATAAAATGATAAAAACTATATTAAAACTATTCTAAAGAGATCCTATCTTATCCTATACTATACTATAATAAAGATACTAAAGAATAACCTGTGACTGAGACAGCCAGGACACAGCTTTGAGTGACTGGCTAATCACCCAAAACCACTTTCACCCATGGCCAATTAACCAAATCACTTTGGGTAAACAATCTCCATAACACATTCCACATGTGCAAAAACAGGAGCAGCGAACAGAGATAAGAATTGTTTTCTCTTCTTCTCTGAGGTTCTTGCTGCCTTCCCCAGGACAAACCCTTGGGAATTTGTGCCTGCTGCTCTCTGTGAGGAGAGCTGAGGCCACATTTAACCCCTTACACCCCAGCTGCTGTCAGGCTCGCAGTCAGGATTCAGGAGGCTGACTTGATTAGGGTAGAGATGAAGGTTTAATGATGCTTTTTTATGAATTCTGCCTACTACATTATGACCCCCTGATGGTGAGAGATGTGGCACCAGGTTTTCTTTAGAGGCTTTGGGTATATTGGCTGTTCTTAGCCTAAGCTGAAAAATTAGGGTTTTTTAAAATTTGTTTTACTTTTGAGTTCACAGTCTGTGGGTTCCTGATGTCCATGGCTTCATACACAACCTCCTTCTCTTTTAACGTTTAAAGGGGTTCAGATTTTAGCATGTTCCAGATGTAAATTTCCAATTACTTTTGTTCTTATTCCTCCTAAACATGTCTGCACATTATAAACACTGCACATTCCAGGAACAATGGGAGGCAGGGAGAAGGGAGGGAAGAAGAAAAGCACTGAACTACTGGATGCTTTCCTTCCCATGTAATCTCAAAAAAAGAGCAGGCAGCCCAGAACCAAAAGGCTTTTTTCGTATTAATTTTCTTATTAGTTAATTTGTCATGGCAATTTTAGGAGAGTTGCTAAAGCAGAGGTCTTAATTACAGCTGAAACTGGGTACAGTTGAGTGCATCAATTACAACATTAACTGGGTTTGTAATGTAGCTGTAAAAGCAGAAGCATTTTCTGAGCAAAGTGCAGCCAGACGCGAGCAGGTACCACAAAAGATTGGTTCTGTAAAATGTAACTGCTCTGGTTCCGTGAAATGTAAAATGTAACTGCTCTGGCTTAACGACAGTGGCACAGAGAATGGAGTCAAAGACATTTAACATCAAGGAATAATTGTCCTTTTAACATTTGTCTCCGCTCATTTAGCATGCGTAAAAAGGCAGAACTGCACTCAGGATAACACAGCTAAAACCATAACCAGCGTGTCTGGGGCTCCTGAAATAATTCTGCTGCCTCTGAAAAGGAAATGGTACCAGTATCACAGTGACAGGATGAGATTGCAGAGACTTTCTATATAAATCTGAAGGTCCAATACACAAATTCCAGCGTATTCAAGGGCTCCCAGTTTTTTCAAGGGCTCAGCAAAAAGCAGGTTGGTATTTCAAACTATCCCTCTGTATGAAGGAGATGAGACATGATACAAAGGCATTTCAGCATGACCTCGGATTGCTTCTGACATTTCCAAACTGTTCTTTATTACATGAACATCATGGCCCGAGCCTGTTAACTTGATTTGAAGATGGGTCTTCAAATGCCTACAAACAGGCAGAGAGGTGAACTTTTTGTGGATATTCAGCAATGGGGGTGGGTGGGACTGGGAAGCAGATTTGCTTCTGGACAGCAGATTTGCACAGTTATTCCCAATTCTCTTCTGCAGGCTGGCTGGACACAGCAGCCTAGGGCTCTCTGCTAAGGTTTAGCACAGATTGCACATAAAGGTATGGGGAATACCTTTTTTAAAGGTATTAATATTTTAAAATCTATTTTATATTTTAAAATATTGCTTTAAAAAGAGGTGTGGGACACTCTTCTGTGCAATATTTAAAGCAATAAATAAATAGAGCAATATTTAGGTCATTAATGTAATATTTTAGTCCTTTATGAACTGATGGTATCTCCTCACTTGGCAAATAGCATCTTTAGAGCATCCTGGCATCACAGGTAACAGAAAACAGCAGATTTCAGAGTTATCTAATGAAGCTGGGTATCTGGGAAGGCTGGAGTAGTTTGGTTTGGTGTCTGTTCAAAAGATGAAACACAGCAGAGATGTACACAGAATAGTACAAATAAATTACACCATGCTGTCACATTCACCCTTCCTCATTACACGATAATTCAGTGCAGCAAATGGAAACTGATTAAGAAAGTATTTCTACCCTATAATTAGCCTGAAGATTCCACTGGTATCAGACAATATTAGAGCCAGGTCTTGGAACCAGTCAAATCACGGAAAAAAAAAAAGTCTTCACGTAAAAACAAGGATGGAGAGCATTTAGTGTCAGTATGCAATTTATTTTTTCTGCTATTTGGCAGAAAGTTAAATGTCCATGTAATCCTTTGAAGTTCTATGAAGTGTTAGAATATGGTATATTGGCATATATCCCAGCCTCTTCCAGCTCAGGGCTGTTCTATAAATAACAAATCATGTTGCAAAATGTTTTGGAGCCATTATCAACCTTACAAACCCTCACACTGCAGCGCACACTGCAGCCCCTGAGTGACACAGGGCAGAGGGGACTTCTGTGACCACGTGTGTCGCAGACATCTTTTATGAAAAATCCTTTCCTTAGGATTTTTCCTCCTGAGAAGCTGAGAGGCCTCAGGAACAAAATGTAAACATTGATTATCTGCTGCTGTGGAATGCAACAGGTGCCTCTGTGATTGGCTCATGTTGGATATTTGTAATTAATGGCCAATCACAGCCCAGCTGGCTCAGACAGAGAGCTGAGCCACAAACCTTTGTTATCATTCTTTGCAATTCTATTCTTAGCTAGCCTTCTGATGAAATCCTTTCTTCTATTCTTGTAGTGTAGTTTTAATGTAATATATATCATAAAATAACAAATCAGCCTTCTGAAACATGGAGTCAGATCCTCGTCTCTTCCTCAATCCGAAAACCCCTGTGAACACCATCACACACGTGTTTCAGGTTTTCTGCACCTCTCAGAATTGTCTGACATCCTCATCAGGAGCTGACCTGAGATGGGTCAGGTTTAACCCAGGAGGTTTTGATCTGGGCTCAAACTGATCTGTTCCTGCCAACCCTCCTTTGTGTGCTGGCCCATGGGGTTTTGTGTTTGACCTGCACGTTTCTGTGGCTCTCACAGGGAGCACAAACAGAGCTGCACCTCCTCTGGGGCTGTGCTTTGGCTGTGAGTTCACATCCCAGTGTGTGCCTGCACAACCCCTGGATGCACAGCTCCTCTAGGAATTTGCGTGAGGAAGAACCAGATTGGTAACATTTTAAGTTTTGTCCATGCATTTTGCCATTTCCAGCTTTTTTTTTTTTTTTATTGCTTGTGGTTTAAAGACCAACCTTTCAAGTCTGTAATTTCCTCCCTGGTTCTGAATGTTGGGAGAATAAAAGACATAATCTGTTCCTGCTTTGATGCTGTTACAGAGCTGCCTCTTCAGGGAGCAGCAACCAGCTTAAAAGCTTTTCCCTTTGAAACTCTGACTCACCAGGGCTGCAGCCTTCAGTATTTAACAAAGCCCCCATAGCAGGGCTGTTTGCACTCTGGAGTCAATGGGCTTGGGGAAATTTTCTCCTCTCTCCCCCTCTGCCTGCTGGGCAGGACTAAACAAGGCTGCTCTGGGGAAGGGTTTGTCCTGGTTATTGGGAGCTGGGCTGCCAGAAGGGGAGACCTTGCAAAGCTGGGAAGAGCTGGAGTGGCCAGGGAGCAGATCCCAGTTACTGATTTACACCTGAGTAATTCCACTGACTGCAGTGAAGCTGCTGCTGATTCATACCAGGGGAAGAAGTAGGCCAAGCACGAAGCTCCAGCTGAAGCCAAAGAGAGCTGTTGCATAAGGAATTTTACTTTTGTGTCTTGTCTTTGAAAAGGGGAGACAGAAGGAAAGTGCTTCAGGCCATCCCCTGGCTTCAAACCCTGTGCATATGCTAATTTGGAGCATCAGAAGTTTATAAATGTGGAAGGTGCTTTTGAGGATGAGCTCTGATGTGGGCTCTCACCACAAATGGAACATGACAGGGAAGAACCTACAGGGTGTTAAAGCCCCAGCTTGCTCCTTTGTCACTTCCCTGCCCACAGGTTGCATACTGAAGAGTGAGTTGACCCCTTTATATCAGATTATCAGAGAGAAGCCTCCTAATAACAGTCTTGCTCTTCTCAGTAGACCTGTCACAAACTTTTGATCACTAATCTCCAGATCTGTAGGATCATAAAGATTATAAAGCTTGGCTCTAGAAGTTTTCAGGTAACCCTGTTCTTGTTTTCCTTCTACCATTTTATTTAAAAGCCATGTTTTCACTCTGCACTGTTGAAGGAGGTCCAGTGCTTGCACAGAAAACAAAGTGCCTTGGCAACTGAGTAGCTACAAAAGGCACAGAAAGTGGAGAAATTTCTCCCCAGTGCCCAAACAATCTATTTAGCTTTTAATCAAAGAGTCGGAATGATCAGGATGTTCATTCTCCAAACAAAATAGTTTTCCAGGTGAATTTTCAAAATTGGACTGCTTGAAAAGCTGCTATTTTCTTTGCTCTGGGATTTTGATTTGAATCGTTTGTACCCTGTGTACCACAGCTCTCACCAGCACATTACAAATTCCCTCTCCCAAGTTACTGTACCTTGACATAGGCAACAATTTTAAGGGAGATCGTGGCAAGATAGAGGGAGTTCATTGCAAAATCCATCAGATTCCACCAGTCATGCACGTACTCATTGAATCCACCATCCCACATTTCCTTGATTTCTCCCCAGATGAAACCTGCAGAAAGAAAGGGAGGTTATCACCATGACAAGGCATTATTTGCCATTAAAACCCTGTGTATATACACATGATGTAACAGCAGACAGTTTGAAATTAACAGCTTGGAAAAAATGCCTCATCCCTCCTGCCTTCCACACAGTACAATGCTGCTGATTATGAGACATTTTACAAGTCTGTGGGGAATGCAGTCTGGAGAGAGCTGAAAAAGACCTTGGTTTCCTACCCAGGGCTCCAGATATGCACATGAGGAGACTGCCTGAAACACATGTTATTTATAACCAGGACGAGTGAATTGGCTCAGCTGAAATTTGCTCTACGTGAATAAACTCTTCAAGCAGCTGTATTTGGTATAGTTCCTAATAGATGGTCTGCTCTCACAGACACTGTGAGCAATTCATTGCTCTGTTGGACAGCACCGATTTTCCCTGACTTTCTCTAGCAGCACCAGAACCAGCACAGCTCCTCCCTGACCTGGAAATATCACCCCAAAGAAGGAAGAAATGGATCCATTCTCTGCTCAGCCACTGCATTGATGCATCTTGCTGTAGAAAAAGCCCACAGGGATTATTAGTGAGG
>NW_005054314.1:9264184-9266028 GCF_000277835.1 Geospiza fortis
GCAGTGACTCACCTCGTGTCAGATACGGCTGTGGGGTTGGTGAGCTGTTTGTTCCCAAGGATACAGCCACAGCCCATCATGCCAACCCTGAAATGCCTTCTGGTGATCATTTTGGGCACTTGCTAACGCTCACTGTACCTCCCTGCAGCTGAAAGGGTGAAGGGCAGCTTCTGAAATTCATCACCAGACTGCTAAACCCACTTGACACAGTTCTGATTATAAGTAACTTCTATGTCCCCTCTTGCAGAACTGTTCAAGTATTTCTGAAAGCCTAAGTCCCATAAAAAAGCAAATGGCAGCTTCTTCATGCCCTGGAGGCTTCTGAAAAATGACTTTAGAGCCCCAGGTATTTTGAATTTCCCACTTGACATTATCCTTGAATGAAAAGTGGAAATGTGCGAAGAGGACACAAAACAAAGCAAAACAAAACAAAACAAAACACACCTCCAGTGCATTACCAATGTAATTACCCAAAGTGCTGCCCCTGCCTAACCACAGGATAGTGCAGTGGTCACTGATGTGCTGCTTGCAGCTCAACTTTAAGGACCAGGATGTTCAATCTGAAGAGCAGCAAAGTTGCAATGAACTGCTGCACGCCCCCAAATATCAATCTGAGCTGCTCAGCTGCCAGCCAGCAGGTCAGTGGCCACACCAGCATCATGTCAGGGCCAGCCAGGTAATCCCATTACAGCTGCCTCCACGTCTCTGCACGCACACAAACCCATAAAATAAAATAAATCAATGGAGAGGAGCCTGTTGAAGAACTCATACACTGTATTTATAGTGAGTTTTCCTTGCTGGTTACTATAGCTACAGCAATGCTGTGTGTGCCTGCTCTCTCTCCTTCTATAGTGGAAAATATTTTGTAAGTAATAACCTTTAATCTGGTGAAACTGTTCTAATTTCTCTATTTAATAAACAGTCATACAATATCTCTATCTATCTGAAACAAAGGAACTCAAGAACAGACAGCTGTAAAAAAGGTTTTTTGAAGGGATTGTGCTTTTGAAAGGTTTTTTTAAATGGATTATCCTTCTTTCATCTGCAAATCAATTTTACTGAAATGCCTACCATTTCCCTCAATTTTAACCATGAATTTAAAGTGAATATATGACCTAAGCTCAGAAAAGACATTTAAACCCCTGAGCTTACTCTGAAGTTTCTACCAACACCTGCATTTGAGTGCATAAATCAGCTCCATCAGATAATGCGGCTGCTGGTGGAGCTGTGCAAGGAGCACAGCGCCCTGGGTCACCACCCAAAGTGATTTGTGAACATGTCTGCAACTCTTACTTTCCTTCCTCGTTTTCCATCCGCAGTTTTGGGCTTGGCACAGGAACAGCTGGGTTTGTTCAGCACAGAGCCACCACAGGAACAAGGAGCAGAGTCCTGGTGTCACCAGGACAGGGGAGCCAGCAGGTGTGGGGAAGCAGCAGAAAGGTGTGGAAACCTCTGCCCATGAGCAAAGTGCCTGGTGACATTCCCAGCTCCCAGGGGTGCCACATGCTGGTGGCACACAAGGGACATGGGAGCTGATCAGGATCCTGATGGAGCTCACAGGCTTCCACTGCTGCCGTGCTGGAGCTCACTTTGGAAGGGTAAATAGTCCTCTCGCATCAAAAACACACCCATCTGGCTTCTCTGTTCTTCTCTCATCCCATCACAGTGCCTCACCTGAGCATCCTCAGCACACAGACACCTCCTCCTCTGCCCAGCTGCCCAAGCCAGGCTGGAGGAAGAGCCTGACACACAAACAACACTCCTCCTCCTCCTCCTGCCACTGATACCAGAGCACTTGATGCTGATGTGGGCAGTGATTATCAGCAGAGAGTGAGCCTTATCTT
>NW_005054314.1:9266038-9289700 GCF_000277835.1 Geospiza fortis
TCCTGCAGCTTATCTGGGAGGAATAAGCCAGGCTGGGGGCAGGTCATGGAGCAGGGAGAGCAGAGCCAGGCTCTGGGCACTGCACCAAGCACAGGACAGAGCCAGCAGCAGGGACACTGTGTGTGACCCAGGAGCTCTTCCCAAGCTGCTCCCCTCCTCTCACCCAGCCTGGGGAGGCAGGAGGGAGTGCCCCATGCACTGTGGAGCCCTGGGGTCATGGCCAAGGGCACATCAGGTGGCACAGAACAGCAGAACAGCCCCAGGCCATCAGGAGCTGCCTCTGCAGGAGGAGCCCAGCTGTTCCAGCTGTTCTGTGCAGCTGCCTGACACATCTCTGCACTGCTGGGCCTGGGAGGAGCCCCACACAGCTGCTGTGGGGGAGAGTCAGGCCCTGCTCAGTGCTCCTGGTGTGGGATTCATGGGATGTACCCAGAACCCAGGGCAGGACTGGGTTTGGGATTCATGGGATTTGCCTAGAACCCAGGGCAGGATTGGGTATGGGACTTATGGGATTTACCTAGAACTCAGGGCAGGATTTGGTGTGGGATTTATGGGATTTATCTAGAACCCAGGGAAGGACGGGGTGTCGATTTATGGGATTTGCCTAGAACCCAGGGCAGGATTGGGTATGGGA
The DNA here is from genome assembly GCF_000277835.1 of Geospiza fortis. Taxonomy (NCBI): domain Eukaryota; kingdom Metazoa; phylum Chordata; class Aves; order Passeriformes; family Thraupidae; genus Geospiza; species Geospiza fortis. Next base: position 9,266,673 of record NW_005054314.1, read on the forward strand.
CTTATGGGATTTACCTAGAACTCAGGGCAGGATTTGGTGTGGGATTTATGGGATTTATCTAGAACCCAGGGAAGGACGGGGTGTCGATTTATGGGATTTGCCTAGAACCCAGGGCAGGATTGGGTATGGGACTTATGGGATTTACCTAGAACTCAGGGCAGGATTTGGTGTGGGATTTATGGGATTTATCTAGAACCCAGGGAAGGACGGGGTGTCGATTTATGGGATTTGCCTAGAACCCAGGGCAGGATTGGGTATGGGACTTATGGGATTTACCTAGAACTCAGGGCAGGATTTGGTGTGGGATTTATGGGATTTATCTAGAACCCAGGGAAGGACGGGGTGTCGATTTATGGGATTTGCCTAGAACCCAGGGCAGGATTGGGTATGGGACTTATGGGATTTACCTAGAACTGATGTACCTAGAACCCAGGGCAGAATTGGGTGTGAGATTTACAGGATCAGATGTGGGATTTACCCATAACCCAGGGCAGGATTGGGTGTGGGATTTATGGGATTGTGTGTGAGATTTACAGGATCAGGTGTGGGATTTACCTACCTAGAACCCAGGGCAGGATCATCCACTCCACGATGGTGGGAGGTGGCCCCTGCATGTGGAGGTCAGTCCTGACGATGTGCTGCGACGCCAGCAGGAGCATGAACAGGAAGGTCAGGTAGGAGCCAGTGTGGCAGATAAACTTGATAAATGGCTTTTTAATGAACAGTCCCAGCCTGCTCTTGGGTGCAATCAGGTACGCCACGGACAGCACGGGGAACAGCAGTCCAATGGTGACACAGGTCAGGAGTTTCACTGCCCAGTGTTTCCTCCTCCAGCCTGGAAAGCCGTCGTACCACAGCGTTGCTAGCAGCTGCTGGCAGTTTGGCTGAGCAACAAACTGGGGAGGAAGAAACAAAGAACAATTATTAAATTATTACTGACTGCTACTCCACGTGCACTCCCCTTCACTTACGTGTTAGAGCCCCCCCACATTAATTTTGGGGCCAGCTATGGGGTGGAAAAGCATATTTTGGAGATGAAGGGAAAAAAGGAGGGAAGTTTCACTCTTCTTCTTCTTCTATGTAGGATTTAAGATACCTGTTGGGAAGGATGAAAGTTTGACAAGAAAGTCTCACAGATATGTGTGCTTAGCAGAAAGATTTTTAAATGTGGAGTCTGATGAAGGAATAGAGATGGAAGCAAGTTTTGATATAGAAGAAAGGAATTGCTGAGCCAGTCTTACTGGATAACCAAGGAGGCAGAGGGGGTGTTAGTTAGAAGGGTTTTTTAATGACTTAGAGCAAAGGATAAACCCACCCCAAACAAGAAGATGTTTTTACCAAGCAGAAAGATAGCACAGGCAAACAAGGCAGCAGATGTAGAAAGTAGAAAAAAGGTCTTAGAATTTTCCACTGCAAGAAAACTGAAAAACAACTTCTAGCTTAAACTGTAATGCACTGACTTTTAGTGATGGGAGAACAGTAACATGAATATGGTGATTATAATAGTTATGATAGGCTATAGATAAAAATTAAGGTATAGATTGGTACTTCTGTATTAAGATGCTCAGCAAAGAAAAGTCTATAATGCATTGTAACCAAAACCAAAGGGTCTCCAGGCCTGCCTGCAGCTGGAGCTGACAGCTGTGGGCACAGGCTCTGTCACCCAGGACCTTGGACTGCTGTGACCTCTTGGATGGAATAAACTGCATTTTGGAGAGCTGCCTGGAGTCCCGCATCTCTCATTTCAGCTCTTACAGATTCCTTCTCATGGAAGAAATGTTTTTCTACTTGCAGCATCCTTCTGCAGATCAGCCACTCACCACACACACAGCCTCGTGCCAGAGCAGCACCAGGAGGATTACTACAAGCTGTTTCTCTCCCCATGTGCTGGAGCACGTTCCTTTTCACAATGTTTCAGGTTCAGACCGCCTGGAACAAGTCACTGTCAGCATCCTAAAGAAGTGACTCAAGGATGAGGCAGGAGGGAAAAGGTGCAAAGCTCTGAGAGTGTTGTGTGAGAGGGAGAACCAGCGTGTGTGGAGTGCTGCAGAGTGTGTGTGTGGGCTGGGCTGGCATGAGACAGCCAACAGCAGCCTGAGGTGTGGCCAGGTGACAAAGCAGGACAGCACATTGGGAACCCTGCCTGGCTGCTCAGCAAGGGATTAAACAGCTGAAAAACGCAAGGGATTGAGCAGAGACCAAAAGGAATCTAAGTGATATTTGACAGTTCACTTTCACTCTGTGAAAAACACCATTGTGATGGTGATTTTGTGCATCTCACCCACGCCACACCACACAGGCTCAGGGTGCAACTCCTCCAGGCTGCTCTCTGTCGCAGACATCTTTTATGGAAAATCCTTTCCTTAGGATTTTTCCTCCCTAGAAGCTGAGAGGCCTCAGGAACAAAATGTAAACAATGGTTATCTGCTGCTGTGGAATGCAACAGGCGCATCTGTGATTGGTCTCATGTGGTTGTTTCTAATTAATGGCCAATCACAGTCAGCTGGCTCAAACCCTCTGTCTGAGCCACAAGCTTTTGTCACCATTCTTTCTTTTTCTATTCTTAGCTAGCCTTCTGATGAAATCCTTTCTTCTATTCTTGTAGTGTAGTTTTAATGTAATATACATCATAAAATAATAAATCAGCCTTCTGAAACATGGAGTCAGATCCTCGTCTCTTCCCTCATCCTCAGACCCCTGTGAACACGGTCACAGCTCTCATCCCAAACAACCTCTGAGATTTCAAACCAAGCCATGGTATTTCTGCTCAGTGCCAGAAGGCTTCATGTTCCTGGTTATACCTGGACAGCCCCATGGTTTTCAAGGCTTTCCAGACCCAGAACTAACCAGAGATGTCTGCAAGACTAAGACAACTCTGATTTTCTTCAACAACCTTAATCCCACACCCACATTTTTTAAATACAACACAAAAACAGCCCAGTATTGGGAGGACTTTTAAGCACAGTTCTCAGAATGCTCTAAACAAGCAGAGCACTGGCATTGCCATGCTCAAAATGACTAAACCGAGGTCAAACAAAAGGAACAAATTAGTTGCTTGTTCTGATGAAGTCATTCACTTCTGTAAGTATTTTTAGATTTTGGGAATATATTTTATATGTCTTAACAGGCTGTTTACATCAGAATCAGACCATTTTTGGACTGGGTAGCTCAAATCTATGGAATGACCCAAACTAGCACTGTAAATAAGCTCTCCAAGGGAGCTATCTGGCATTTATGAAGCTGGATTTTGATGTGTTATTACAACAATAAGCTCCTGATTACTTCAACATTGGCACATAACTGAAGACACTCTGCTCCAGAGGGCTTGGGAAAATAATATCAGAAGAGTGTGTGATTTGGAATCAACCAGCACATGCAGCAGCTGAAAATGGGCCACAGCTCATGGGGTGATGGTCTCCAGAAAAAGCCAAGACCTGCTGCTTGTAGTGATGAGAAAATTTTATTGTAAAATTCCATATATGGGGAGAATGATCATAGAGTCAGGGAATCCCAAAATGGTTTGGGTCAGGAGGGACCTTAAAGCTCATTGTATTTCCACCCCCTGCCATGGGCAAAGACACCTCCCACTGTCCCAGGGTGCTCCAAACCCTGTCCAACCTGGCCTTGGGCACTTGCAGGGATCCAGGGGCAGCCACAGCTGCTCTGGGCAGGTAAGAGAAACAATTCCACAGAAACTGGAAAGCCACCAAGCAGTGAGCGGTGTTTAACTGTGTTTTAACTCTGATTTCAGAAGGGTCAGCGCTTTGTGTTTAAAACCTGGAAGAAACAAAGAGTTGCACTGCTCTGTTTTCTCAGGAGCTGTTACTGGATGTGTTCTGCAGTGACTCACAGGGCAAGAGATGCTGCTGCTTCTCTGAGATGAGGCACAACTTTTTCTTTTTTTTTTTTAAATTTTTTTTGAGGGAGAAAATGTTATAAACACATTTTCTCTTTATCACATATGATAGAAGGCTCTGAGGGGAGAATAAAACTGTTTTTCCCTTGAGTCAAAGTCAAAGTCATTTGAGAAATCAAATGACTGTATGTTCCTCTGGTTGCTGTGCAACTTGCAAGCATCTTAAAAGTGCCTCTTCTCTGCCTAATAGCTCATTTCTAAAATCTGCTTTCTCAGTTGTATCTGATGTTAGTTCTTCAAATGGAGACAAATTCACACATCATGAAAGAGCAGCTTTAAAGAGCAGATTGGCAAAAGGGAATGGAAATGGAAAAAGCCATTAAATTTTCCAATCAAGCTGATCCCAACCTCAATGAAAATTGCCCAAGGGAAATTTAAGCACACCACACAAAGAGACTCCCTAATGTCATAAACCACCAAATGCTGTGTTTATTAAAGGTAAGGCCAAGCACTTACCAAAGTTGACTTTTACTAACTTGTATTAGTCCAACTTATTAATCACAGATCTGAAATCAGTAAGCACTGATGCTTTTATCTCCAGTACTGCAGCTGGCTGAAAAACAAAATTTCCAGTGTGCAGAAACACTGGAATTCTGAATTATAATGAAGAACCAAAGCAAGCCACTGGTGTGCTGCCTAAAGAATTTATTGGTTTTTGGTGAATTTGCTTCTAGGTGCTGTTAACTAAACTAAACCCCCAAATTCACTGACCAGACTAAATTGCTGAATGCTCACCATCTTAAAGACTATCTAGGAGTCATAGTGCTAAACCAAGTCACACAAAATACAAAAGTATATTCTTTCAGGTGTGAAGTACCCTGAAGCTTTGATAATATTGTGGAACTTTTGTTATCCTCCATAATTTCAAATTTCTCCATAAAGTTAAGGAAATTTCTACTTTGCAAATAGCAGAGCAGAGAACTGGAAAAGCAACTTGACATCTTCAGCATCACTTTTACCAAGGCTTTTCCTGAGCAAAAGTTAATTTTCCACGTAAGTAACCCCAAATGTGGGGGTTTTTTTCACATTTTTGCAAAGACTTTCATGTGCCACAGCCTGAAATAGTGTTGTGGCACATGAAAGCCTTTTATCATTTCACATGAATGTACCGTGTGTGACGGGATTTGGCATCAGTCAAAGTTTCTGCACAACAAAAAGCAGAAAAAAACCTGCATTTTGTCCCAGTTTTGTGGATGGGCCAGAGTCACAGGCAGATGCACTGCACCAGAAGCTCTGCTAAGAGAACACATGGCTATCAAACACTATTTCTCCAACACTTGGCAAGCATTTTATCCAAGGACTGCTGCACTTCAGGAGCCTCCAGTGTCTACCACCACCAGCAGCACAAGGCATCGCCCCGCAGGCAGGATGGAGAATGGTCTGACAGCTGCACCAGTGAAAAGGAATGTCACCAAGAGGTGGCATTTCTGCTCAGCTCAGTGCGTGCAGGAACTGAACATCTGATGCTGTGCAGGGTTTGGCTGGGCTAGAGTTAATTCTCCTCACAGCAGCTGGGTTTGGTTTTGTGCTGGGAACAGGGCTGATAACCCAGGGAGGTTTGAGCTCTCCCTGAGCAGGGATTGCACACAGCCAGGGCCTGTCCTGCTCCTCACCCTCACCATAACCTCTAAAACCCTCTAAATAACCTAAAAACAATCCTCTAAATAACCTCTAAAATCCTGCCACTGTTCCATCAAAATTCCTGGGTTTAACACCTTCAAGTCGGATTGGCTTCAATATTTAAATGAAAAGGAGGAGCTGGGGGGGCACAGCCAGGACAGCTGATCCCAGCTGACCCCAGGGACACCTCAGACCTTATGGCATCACCCTCAGCACACAAAGCTGGGGGAGAAGGAGGAAGAGGGAACATTCTGGGTTTGTGTTCCTTCTGTGACAGTACTGGAGCTCTGGGGATGGCTGAGCTCCTGCCTGCCCATGGGACACAGTGAATGAGTTCCTGGTTTTGCTCTGCCTGCACACATGGCTTTTGCTGCACCTGTTCAAGCTGTCTTTATCTCAGCCCACGGGTTTTCTCACTCTGCTCTTCCAGTTCTCTCCCCCATCCCACGGCAGGAGTGGGCGAGTGGCTCCTGGGGCCGAGCTGCTGCCTGGGGTGAAAGCACCACAGAAGCACCAAAGCCTGTGGTTGTACAAAACACTGCCCAGGGTGGTCCCTACCTGCAGAGGCATTTCTGGAAGAGCTAATCCCAAAAACAACCTCCTTGTCCATTACCTGTTGAGCAAAACCTGTCCCTAGCTGAATATAACAGTTCACAGGGAGGTAAGATGCAACTCAGAGTCCCTCCTTGTGAGCACAACACCCCTGTGATACCTGTCAGCAAGGTGCTCAGTCTCCTGGCTTTTGAAAATGGGGATAAATATCTTTTCCTTTCCAAGAAATGAGATCAGCAACTTCAGTCATAGTTGGGAAGCACTCTAGAGATTACTGCAGTACAAAGTCTTTTATATTCTCTTCTTCTTCTCTCAGCCTTGCCAGGGTCTTTGTGTAACATTTGGCTTGCAGGTGGATTGTGCTATTAGAGAATTTCATTTTCAATGTTCATCATGCTCATTGCCACCTAATCCTATACCAAAGGGGATATTTTTAAGGGGGAAAAAGCAACTGCTGGATGGAGTGACTTTTCCTTAATAACTAATCTTTACTGATATTTTTAAGTCACCTAAATTCCACTTCTCAGGAATTAAATGCTTTCTGCATGCTGTCAAACACAGAAATTATGTTCCACCCCCCTCCCCTTATCTATGGGGAAATCCCTGATCTCTCGCAGTCATAAGTAATTTAGGATCAGACACAGATGGGTTGAGATGTGAATGCCTCAGGGAGCAACTGAAAGAGCTCCCTGATAGACATCACAGGGTCTGAGCACAGCATCCCTCTGCCTTTATTCTGATTATTGTGGCTGCTGCCAACAGCCTCTTGTTTGGAGTTTGCTGGAGTTCTTGTCGCTGCTCTTGCTGCGGATGGCGAATCCTCTTCATAGATGAATAACCACTAATTTGGAACTGCAGAGCTCTGTCTTAATCAGCAGGACCCAGTTCTTGCATCAGTCAGCTCCAGCAGCTCCCACAGAGGTCACCAGTGAGAGCCAAACACGGCCTGGGAGCCAGGAAATCACCTTTGGTTCCTCCCAAAGGTCAGAGCTCACCAACATCCCTGCAGCCCAGAGCATCTCAGATCTGCAAGGCTACTGGGTAACTGTTCCAGATTGCAAAGCAAGATGTTTTCTATTACCATCTGTATGGCAGATTATCTTTTGTCAGTGGGCAGTGTGCCTTATCTGTCTCTTTGAGTGACCACATTCACTCCTCCCTTGGGAGGGGACATCTGCAGATAACAGCCATTGAATGTCCCTGCATGGCTGATAAGAACTACAGCATCCCATTGGGAGATGCCTTCTCTACAGGACCCCCCCCCTCCAACAGAACCACCCCTGACACTGCAGGAGGGCTGAGCCACAATTCCAATGGGACTGCTGCCAGCACCCTGACCCACAGGGTGTCAGGTTGGGTTCTGACTCTGGCAGTGGTCTTCTAGTTTATTGTTTATTTTATCCTTTTATTTATTTCCTTTCCCTTTTAAAGAATTGTTATTTCCTGCTCCCATATTTTTTTGCCTGAGAGCCCCTTAATTTAAAATTTATAGCAATTGGGAGGGGTGGGGAGGATTTACATTCTCCATTTCAGGGAAGGCTTCTGCCTTCCTCAGCAGACTCCTGGCTTTCCAAACCAAGACAGTAACGCTGCATGGTGCTGCCTTCCACAATTAAAGCCATTCAGGCTTTGGAAAGGCAGATTTTCTCAGGAACAGAGCCAGATTTTGCAGCCTGTGTGCAGTATCTGATGCAGCAGAACATCTCAGAGAGGTCTGTGAGGAATGCAGATTCCCTGTGAATCCCTGTCTCCCAGGAGAAGGGGAAATGCCATTGCCATTCTCCACTCCAGCAGCACCACACACTTCCAAGGCCACACCAACCCTTCTACCTCCATTTTTACCAAGAACAAGATCTTCTGAGGAAGAATGGAAACGTGGTGGTTGCAACAGGCTGATTGCTCTTCAGGGAAATTCCAGTGGGCAACAGTCAAAGAGCCTCATTTCTAAATCAGCCCAAGACAGGAGAGAGAAACTCCGTGTGGCCTAATTTGATACCTGCAGCAGAGAGCCAGTGAGCCCTGTGAGACCACATATTCCAGAGGAGAAATGCCAGCCTCCTCAAGTTTGCAGTGTTGCAAACAGTGAGATGAATAAGAAAACCCTCTTTTGTAGCACATTTCTTTTTAAAGTTCAACCTTGTTAATGACTGCAAAGTTATTTACATTCTGCTGCCGAAGTGTGAGCTGCAGAGGGTAAACACCTAATGGCTGTTCATCCTGTTAATTAAGTACTTTCTGCAAGAGGAAAGGAAAAAAAAAACCAAGGAAAAATGAGACAAAGTAGTTGGAGGGGGGGCTGTGTAATGTGGGGGAAAGGGACTACACAACTCAACATTCCTCATCAGACACTTCCAAGACATAACAGGTTTTTGCAGCATGAATATCCTATCAAAACCACAGCTGTGAGTAGCAGCAGTGAAGCACTGTTGAAAATCCAAATGGCAGCATTCCTACCATGGAGGAGATCACACAGCTGAGCTGGACCAGCCCTTCAAGAAAACCAGGTGCTACCCAAACTGCTCCAGCCCTCAGCTGGTGAATAAAACAAACTCCAGATCCTCCACAGATGAACATATGGCCTCAAATTAGACAGGAATTTAGTTTAATCTGTTCTTAAAATATTTTAAATTGTGATGACACAGGAATCTCAGCTAAAGGTCTCCTATCCATAATAGATCTCTGTGGTGGTAGCAGACATGAACTCAGCTTAAGCGGCAGCAATTGGAAATTCAGCAGTGAGGCGAATGCTGACAAAAGGAAAGAGTAAATAATCTCTAAAATCCTGCCACTGTTCCATCAAAATTCATGGGTTTAACACCTTCAGGGTGGATTGGCTTCAATATTTAAATTAAAAGGTCCCACATATCCTAGGACAAAGACAGATGCTTGCAAATCCTGCATACCAACCCATGGAAGAAGCAATTATAAAGTCTTTAAGCTTGAAATTAAATCCATCTCTACCCCGACTGCTTAAATGTGTGTTTAGCTGTAGGTTTGTATTTGTGGCCTGTGTCAGCAGGATTTAGGTGCATGAATTCTGCTCTGAGCCAAGGCAAGGTGCTGAAGGCTGCTCCTGGAGCAGAGACACCCAGCAGAACAGGTTCCTCTGGGCCAGACCTGAGCAAGAGCCCAACAGAACCAGGATGTTAAATACTTTAATAAATATAATGATACTTTCCAGTATTTATTCCAGCAGACAGCTACAGCTGATAAATAAATTCCTGAGGGATGTATCCCATCAAACATGCCAGGATCCAGCTCTCTTACAGAGATGCAGGAGCTCTGGGCTGGCTTTCCAAAGGAAGAGTGCTGAATGGGAGCAATACAGCCCACAAGGAGTTAATTCCAACACATACCTGGGTCCCAAGAGCTGAACAGGGGACATCAGACACAGAAGCACTAGGAAAACACTAAAACGTGTTTAGAGACAAATCTACCAGCGTTTCCCGAGTGCTCTTTCAGGCAGCACTTCAGGAGTTACAGATTTTGGCAGTGAATACTGGGAGCTCTCAGGGGCTAGAGCAGAAGTGGGGAAGGTATTGACTTTTAAGTAAAAGGCTGGGCTCATTCTCTAGTGAATTACTAACATTTACATTAAATGAGTGATAAGTAAAGCAAACATGAAAATTTTAAAAGCCATTTACTAGTATTTTAAAATACATACTTACTTTACCCGATTAGTGTTAATAAAATGTCCCAAAATTAGTTTTCCTTTGCTTCCTTTCTGTCCTGAGACACGTCTACACTGAAACTGTGTAATTTTGGATTCCTTTTCCTTTCTGCCTTACCTTCTCCTGAATGAGTAAATTTATTCCAATATCCACAAAAGAGCAGAGTAGCACACTACAAACACTTCTCACCTCCTTGGGAGCCCCCAAAGGCTGCCCCTGCTCCTGGTTGTACCACCCTGGCAGAAAATACACTTTGCTGAGGGAAGTTTGCTCAGCCAGCTGGGGTTTGGAGAGAATAAGAACAAAATCTGCAGTCACAGCTTTTAAATGTCAGTCTGCACAAGAGCTCAGTTTGGGGGGATGTCAGGGCAAACCCATCCATTCATCTCCCTTCTCCTGGAGCCACCTGTGAGGTGGTGACTGAGAACAGCCACCACTGAGATGGTGATGGCCCTGATTTGTACATGAGGTGAGAGGAGGGTACAATGTCAGCTCTTTTCTGAAAGGAGCTTCATAACTCGTTTCTCTAAGCCACAGGAGTGAAGCTGAAATTTTCAGAAACCAGGTAAATAACAATGATCACTTCTAAATCCAAATGAGAGTATCCATGCCCACAGTTTTCCCCCAGAGTTTATTACTTCAGAGTGTCATTCAAAGTATGAAATAACATGATTTACTCTTCTCCACTGACATAAAGCTGACTCTAAACACACTTCAGCCCTTCAGGTGTGGGCACACTGAACACTTGGCTGTTACCACACACCAGCCATCACTTGTCCTCTCCAGTTCCTGCTGTCTATAGAAAGCCCATCAATCATGTCCTGTACTTTGGCTTTGGCTTCCCAAGCCTCTTCTCTGGCTGGCAAGGAGACTGATGGGAAACATGAAGTTTAGGGAACTGTCAAACTCACTAAATCACTCTTGAATGCTGTTAAAACAGTGGCAACCTCTTTAGCTTTCAACATATTTCCCATCTTTGTCCAGGAGATCATTAAGTAAGAGGCACAAGACACCAAAAAATGACTTAAAGAATGATCCTGGCATTTTCTGCCCGCTACACATCACCATAATGCAATCCAAGTCCTTGTCCTTGACCTACATACCAGTCTTAGGGTGCTTTTTCAAATTGGTGCATGACAAGATTAGTCAGAGATGATTTTGCTGTCAAAAGACAGTGTTCTGCAGCTCTGTGCAGTGACAGCTGCAATATGTGGCTAACCTTCATCAAGCGAGAACGCTTCGGCGTTACGTGAACGATGTACCAAATAATGCTGCTCCCTCAATAAACATTCCAGCCCACTTTGTCAGACCACTGAACCATCAGCCCTCTGAATATTATTTCTTCTTCCAAGTTCAGAGAGGAGTTAAGATTTAAGTGCCACTTGTCCTGATTTTAGTAACACGACGATGCAGCCGTACAGGTTAAATTTCTGTGACAATTTCCCAAAGCGAACAAAGAGATCTGGCAACTGCACAAGCCCGTAGAGGAGGGGCTCTGAGTCATGCACCACCAGTGATCAGCAGGGATGGCTCTTTTAAGGGTGGAAACACAGACAAATCTCCCCTCCTGGTGCCCCAAATCCTGCCTCTGAGGCTGCTGATAACAGCTCAGTTAGTGCCACGTTCACACAAGATTTTCCAAGGTGGTCAAGTGCTGCTGGGATGGAGTTTGAGAGAAAACAGCTTCATTTAGCACAGGCCACTGCTCACACGCCAGATGGGAACACTGCTGCAGACAACAATGAACAAATGAAAGGATGGCTGTTGGAAAAGGGAAGGTCACATTTGGACACTCAGTGCTTTTGAAATCCCCAAACTTACGTTCAGGTTTGTGGCACAGGACAGACCACACCATCCTCACCATGGACACACACTAAGGAATATCAGTGTTCCAGATCACCAGAAACCAAGAAAAGCTTCCACAGGGAGCAGCTCTGCTTCCCTCACCTAGTCCTAATAAAGATCTTTTCACGACCTGATTTCCTTCTAGAAATCTGGAAGTAAAAGCCTCTTTATTACTCTTCTGAGCTGTGCAGGCTCGAGCAAGACTTTTCATTGTGCCTTTGAAGAGCACAATACAAATATTCAGCCCTCTATCATTATTCCTCCAGGCAGTATGGCAAGAAAACAGACAAACCCACAGGAGAATAACTGAGCTTTGCCTGCAAGCAAAGAAAGATCTGTGGCCATCCATCAAGATACCTGAATGGCTTTCAAATCAGGTAAACAAGGTGCAGGCGAGGAGCTTTGATTCTCACAGACCTCGCACTTCATTCTTCATGCATCTCTGATATTTTTATAAGCTCTTTTTATACGCTAAGTGAAGTGCCCTCAGAAATTTCCCAGGTTTATGCATGCTCCCTGGAGAGGGATGCTGTGCTTCTGACTGCAGCCACACAGTTGACAAGAGTCAAGACACAGCGGAAAAATATGCGGCATGGCAGGAGTGATTATTCATTCACTTCAGAACTGCATCTCAGGAGCTGCTTGTCTATGCAATGTCCTGGGAAAAAAAAATAAAAAAAGAACTGAAGCTGTTGAAGCTTCATCCTGAAGAGAAAAACGGCAAAGAGCACTGGTTTTGAATTGGAAAAGCAAACAGTTCTGCTTCTGTCCTTTCCTGCCATTGATTAGAGCACAGTGAGGAGGAGATATGGAGGTTAAGGGTTTTTGAGAAGGATTTTCTCTGTGCACTCCTTTGATCTAATTCTGTGGAAGTGCTAAGCAATAGAGTCATAGATAAAATAATGGGTTTTTTTCTGAGTGCCTTGCATTGTACAGACACATAAACTAAACCTGCCCAGCTATTTGCCAGCACCACAAAAACACATTAAAACCCCCACTACTGTGATGTTTCACTTCATTCTGGAGATGGGAATGACCTGTGATGGAGAGCAGGAATAAGCTGAATGTGTATTGCTGCTCTTGTGGCTCAGCAGAATGTTAAATATGAGCAGAAATCTGCCCTTTTAGACCTGACTCACTGCTACACTGTGGATGTTTTACATTATTGGCAAAGGAAAAAAAACTTGAAGGACATCAAAATTTTCTTTGCCTGCTGCCTCTGCTCCGATTCCCTAAATCAGCCACATACCCTGAATACACAACTGTGCTTTACAGGACTGGCAAGATCCTAAGAGATGACTTTTCCCTATCTTTTCTTAGAAATGCAAACAAATTAACAAATGTAGAGCTAATTTGGTGCCAGGAGAGCACAGCGAAGACTGATCCTCAACAGCTGAGCTGTGCCTTTTCCTATTAGGCCCTCTGTACCCCTTCTCCTTCCAAAATTAGTCATGAATAAAAGAACTAGAAAAGACACAATATGAAGACAAATGCCACACACTACAGAACATTTATGAAAAGCCTGCTGGTCTCTTAGACCTTAATTACTGCAATCCTTGGAAAATAATTTCTTTAACAGTGGACTGAGAGAACTCATGTGTCTGTGCTGGGTCTAACTCATTGTGTTCCACAGGGTTTTGTGCTGGCCTCATTTTCTTCCCAGATTTTGTGACTGCCATGCAATCAGATATCACAACTCATAAGTCCTTCCCATCTCCTAGAGAAATTATCACTGTGAGTTGAAACTCAGTACACAACCATTCTACACTTCACATGAGAAGGGAGAGGGAGCTTGAGAACATTGCACAGCATGTTTTTACCATTTACTGCCATAAAATACACTACAAAGCTACCTTAGGGCACATTTTAATCTTTCCTGTGTAATTGATTTTTTTTCCCCCCTGTTCTGTGTAAACAGTAATTTACCTTCTAGGATTTACAGGCTTATTAAAAACAAACAGGAAAACCAACAAATTTATTCTCCATTGTTTTGGCCCTCCTCCAAAGAAGAATGGTCTTCTTCCTCATCAGCAACACATTTCTCAGTTTATAAAATATTTAGCACGTGTCATGTTTGGGAGTAATCAAAATTTGTACATTCCAAGAGGTTTTTTTTGGGAAAAAACCCCAAGAGAACATAATGGGAGTTTTTTCTAACCTTTGTAAAGACAAACCCCATGATCTCTTCACCCATCTCCCCTTGACAGCTTCTCTGAGAAGAAGCTGAGGCAGATAAGGTCACCTTGAAGTTGAGCTTATCTGCCTGATTAAGCTGTAATGGAATAATTTCATATTTTGGGGAGAATTTTTCAGGTTCAGGTTCATTTAAATCAAAAAGAAAAAAAGCTGCAGGAAATTTGTCTGAAATCAATATGAAATTACACATTCTTTGTGGAGAACATGGAGAACTAAAAACTGCAGTAACAACTGACACCCCAGAAAATACCCAAAGTCCACGTCTGAGGCTACCAGAGATTTGACTTTCATCTTTGTCAATGTTCAGGTGTAAAAAGCTTCTCCATCCAATCCAATCCAATCCAATCCAATCCAATCCAATCCAATCCAATCCAATCCAATCCGATCCAATCCAATCCAATCCAATCCCATTTAACGTTAAGACATAAAAAGCTTCAGCAGAACAAGATGATCTACTTTTAAAAGTCTGCTGTTTTTCTCTGCAGAACCTTCTTTCATGAAAACCAAACTCGCTTCTGTTTTCCTTCCTGTCCCCACAAAAATGCTCTCAAGTCTGATACTCTTCAGTCAGGATTTAAAAACATTTCTCAGTGTCTCCCTGGCAAAGGTTCCTACTCATTTTTTTCAGAAGCTGGCAAGGGTGCTTGTATCTTGCTTGATGTTTTGTGTTGTGCTAATTGCCACGATAAGAAGGCCTAATTATTATGGTAAGAAAACCCCAGCCACCCTGCAGGATGCTTCAGGGTTTTGTGAATAACCAGGTGGGATGGAAGGGCTCAGCAGCTGCTTCCCAACCTCATTCATTCTGCCCCTGCCCACCAGTATTCCACCTGAAAACAGCACTGACTTTAGCTGGCAACACAGAGTGTATTTGCTATCATTTTTAGGCTGGAACTGTCATGAATATGTCACAAAACATGGAATTTGTCCATATGCTTGGAATTCAGTCAAATACGCCTTAAAAAAAAAAAAAGAAAAGATAAAAACTGTCAAGAAAGCAGGCAACGATTAAAAAATTTAAAATTAAAAAAGCTCCAGCACTGTTCAGCACCACGTTTCAAACGCAGTGAAGCTGCTTCAGACTTGCAGCTCCTGAGTGTGAACACAAAACAAGAGCAGGCACAGATTGACACCTGGATGTCACCAGTGGCACAGTGGGACCAGCAAGGACCTGCACACAGGAGCACTGGGGTGATCTGGAGCTTGTGCCTGCCAGGCCAGTGCAAAACCAGAAGCAGAATCTCTGCTCCTTCTCAGATCCAATGAACATTGACCTGATTACCTGATCTGCCCTTCTCCAGAGTAACTCTTCACTGCTTGTCCACGTCCCTAGGGCACTTGTGGTGTTACCCAAGCCTGTCACAGAGCAAAAAACCAACCTGACATGACACCAGCGAGCTGACATTCCCCCAGAGCAGCCCAGCAAGAGCAGGGAGCTGCCAAGTGATGGATCTCAGGAAGTTTGAGGATTTGGCTCCAGCTTATTGCATGGAGGGGCTGGCACTGGGGGGCAGAACGTGAAAGGAAATCTGCATTTTTCAGCTCTCAGCCCTTCAGGGAGGTGAAATGGATCACACCACTCTGGGTCAGGGTTGGATGTGGGGAAGACACTGAAAAGAGGAATGTGGCAGGATCTTCTGCCACTCAGGTGACCCTCCAGACACAGAAGAATGTAATGCACATTGAAATTCAGTTGAATTCCTCCTTCAGATAACCTGGAACATCACTGGCCAACAGCAATTTATCATCTCCTAAATTCTGTCTGGATTTGGAAAGAGAAAGGAAACCCAGAGCCAACTAATGAAACTGCTGTCAGCATTCTCCTGGGGTTTGTGGCCTTTATTGAATCAATTTATAAATCTGTGGATCTGAGGGCTTCTGAAAGGCTCTGTGCCCTTTAGCTGAAGCGTGGCTTCCCTCTCTGGAACTTGGGGTAGGAATTTGAATTTCTGGGAATTGCTTCTCAGTTCCTAAAACAGAGATGGGTCAAGGACTGAGGATCAAGAGGTGTCACAGGTGTGAATAAACAATTGCACCACGTGAGTGTTTTCACAAGACTGCTGGTAATTTGGAGACCTGGGACTCTGGGAGTGCCCCCAGCCTCTCCTGCTCTCTTTAGCTGCTGTCACATCTCTGGGCCTTTCGGGTTAGAGCTGAATGGGTGCCTGGAAGTGCTTGGTGGGGCTGCAGGAAATGAATTCTGTGCTGTATTATTTCCTGCCCTGCATGAGGGAGCCAGTCTTCAGGAGCCAGGAAGCCCCTTCTAGCTCTGGGTTCCTGTACAAAAGCAGCCACTGGGAAAAGCTTTCAGAGCGAGCAGACCTGGGAATGTCTGGAGGCTGTTCTTTGCAGGGGCACAATGAGCTGGGATTCAAGTGGCTTAGAGACAGAAATTATTGATGTTGTAGAAGCCACAGCCCACTGCAGCAAGTCCCAGTCCTGTTACCCTCAATTGTCATTAGATTCAAGCTGTCACCAAGGTGCCCTGAGCCTCCTGGTTTGTGACCAAACCCTGTGCACATCAAAAAATCCCACCTGCGAGCCAGCACTGAACAAACCCAGAGCAACTCAAGAAATGAATTCTTTCACCCAATACCTTCACATTTAGGTGACTCTTACCTCTTTCTGGTGATACTTTATTGCTACCTTCAGCTTTGCCAAATCGTGACACTTTTGGGGATCCAGCTCCTCGCTCTGATCGTCCCTGTGATTGAGAATGATCTCCAGCTCCCGGGAGCTCCGTGCTTGGTCCAAAAGGTCCTTAGCAAAACGCTTGCACTGCTGGGACAGCTCTTCATACTCAGCCTTGAACTCATTTTCCACCTTGCTCAGCTCCTTCAGCTCCCAGCCCAGGCGGAAGGCGGTCAGGATGGGATCCTCGCTCGATAAGGCAATCAACGAAGGGCTGGCTAAGGCCTTGTAGATGTTCAGCCTCGACCTGGAGTGCCTCAGGCTGTCCACCTCAGAGCTGGAGACACACTCCACACAGTTGCACCTGATCTGGTGCGGGCGTGGGATCGTCACCCGCCTTTGGACAAGCAGTTTGATGATCTCGTAGTTGTTGGTGTGAGCCGCCAGCATGATGGGGGTGATATCTGGAGTGAACTCTGAAAACTGGGTGTCCATCATCAGCGTTGGAACCTGCGTGGAGGGATAAACCACCAGGGGAAAGTCACATCTCACGTGGAGCAGTAGGATTCAGAGGTCCCTCATTCATACTTTGGGAGTGACACCATAACAAAATGGGTTTTATGGCACCCTCTGTGCTGTAAATGCTGCTGGAGGCAGGCTTAGCCACACACTGCTATTCTGGCAAAACCATTTTCCTCCCCAATCCTGGAAATCTGCCTCCTGAGCACTCCTTCCCAGTCTGGTGTAAAAGTCAGTTCCACCCCCATCCAAATGTGAATCTGGTCTGAAATGGGTACGGGCTCATACATTCACACATCAAACAGAAAAACAAAAATCAAAAAAACCAGAAACAAAAAAAAGAAGGAAAAAAACCAAACAAAAACAAACAAACAAACAAAAAAAAACCCAACAAAAAACAAACAAAAAAAAAAAGGAGGGGGGGAAAAAAGGAAGAAAAAAAGGCCCAGGCAATTACACAAAAAGAAAGAAAAGTCTAGAAAAGAGTGAACACTGAATAGATCTCCATAACTACCACTACTCCATTACTGCACTATATATCTGCATCAGCAAGCCAAGAACCTGCTCAAAGCAGGTCCTGCACACACCAAACCCTGGTCTGCAGCTGGGCAAAACTCTTCTTCACTTTTGCCTACTGTTTTTATTTGAAAATATTTTTCAGTGTAAGGATACATTACTTAACCGCCCTCAGAATAGACTCGTAGGTTTTTTTAGAACGGATTTGAAAAAAATTAAATGTAAAATTAATGAGCCATAGTCCACTACAAATAAGCCACTCCAGGGTGTGCATTATCCAGCTACTGCTGCACTTCTCAAAGGATGAGCTTAATGCACACCCTGTTGTGTCTTATTACTATATGTAGAGTGTAAAATTAGCTGGGAATGCTGTTCATGCAAGCACCCAGTGTGTTTCCATTTGCAGGCAGGCAGCTCTCTTTGTTGTGTGTTAATCAGTGCCCAACACTGCTCTCCCCGTGCCCACCGCTCCTGCCCTGGCACATCCTGCTGCTCCAGGGGGCACAGCTGGGCTGAGGGAACAGGGGGTCTGCTCCCTTGGCAAATATCAGAGATGTCTTGGAGGAGCTGCTGCCAAAGAGTCCTAATGGCAGGAAATGTTCCTCAGCCTGCCTAAATCCAAGAGCAAAGCAGTGGTGGAGGAGTGTGAGGCAAGAAATCTGCAGGACACACCTAAGGCTGGTGATGAGACCTCCAGGCTCATCAGGAAGGTGGTACATGGCTGAATAAATTTCAGCATTTATTTTAGGTGATTCAATGTGGTGTGTTAATCAGTGCCCACTGTGCCCACAGAGAGCCCACCGTGCTCTCCCCGTGCCCACCACTCCTGCCCTGGCACATCCTGCTGCCAGAGTCCTAATGGCGGGAAATGTTCCTCAGCCTGCCTAAATCCAAGAGCAAAGCAGTGATGGAGGAGTGTGAGGCAAGAAATCCCTCTGCAGGACACACCTAAGGCTGGTGATAAGACCTCCAGGCTCCGAATCTCAGTTTCCTGGGAGTTAAGAGCCTGCAGAGCACTCAGGAACCAAAGCTGATCAATAAATCCTTACATATAACAGTGTGCCAGCACACAACACACTCCCAAAGGTGCTCACCACACTGTCAGGGCAGTCACAGGAGCCTGCAGGCATTTTGGGGAACAAATCTGCTCCCCTGGCTGTGGCACATGATGAGTTAAATCCCGGGCAGCCTGCAGGCATTTTGGGGAACAAATCTGCTGCCCCAGATGTGGCACATGACGAGTTAAATCCCTGGCAGCCTGCAGGCTCCTGGGTGTGGAGAGGCTTTGCTAAGCAGGCTGGTGCCCACCGAGGCAGGAGGGAGAGACAGCAGTGCTGAGATTTGCTGTAGGTCATGGAGGGCTTGGTGGCTCTTAGCAAGGTTGGATAGATGTATTTTAAGATATCCAGTAACAAATGGCTGAAAGCAGCTCTCTGTGTAAGGTCTTGCTCTCTCTTCCTTTCCCTTTGCTTAGCTTGTTTATGTAGTTTCTTAAATGTCAAGAGAAAGGTGTGGGGTTTTCTTTTTTTCTCTTTCTTAGAAGCTTTTTTTTTTTCAAGACCTGATGCTTGACTATAACTGCATTTATCTTTCTTCCTGCCCCTTTTCAATCAGTGACTGGCTGCTGTATTCAGAGCCTGTGCCTCAAAGGAAGAACACTTTTCCTCCTCTATCACTTCTATTACTGTCAGGTTTAATCTTGTTTTTCTATATGGAAGTTATTGTACCCAGGGCTGCGAGAAGGATTTTCAGCTTTACACAGATGAGGAATTCATGTTGCTCAGAATATGAAACGGGCACTGGAGGAGAAGGTAGTGATGTTACAGGTGGGGATAGTGCTAATCCTGTCTGCTCCACAGGCTGTCTAAATATGGATCTGGGCCACTCAGAATGGTTTGGGATGGAATGAAGTGATGTCTCATCCTTATTCTGGCTGGGATCACAAACCCTCAGCCCCAAATCAGAGCACTGCCTCGTGAGGACTGGAGCAGTTGTAGGGAAGGTGTGCTCTCCTGGGCACCTCACAGAACTTTAAATTAAGGGATGAAGAGGGAAATGGTGGTGCAGGCACACAGAGGCTCCGAGGAGCAGAACAGTGCAGGGCTCCAGTCACAGGAGTTATTTCTGAGCAGCAAAGCAAACCAGCACAACACAGAGCAGGGACAGTGTGACCAGGGGCTGAGCAGCCTCTGTTCTGTGTCTGCCTGACCCAAAGGCCATGGATTGGCCCAAAATTGCCTGTCTTGTGATAAATATTTTTGTTGTCTTCTCACACAGTGTTTTTTGATAACCTGCATCACAAACTATCTGTTTCAAAGCTGTGGCTACGCAAAGCCTTTGCTCAAGGGCTGTGTTCTGTCACTGGAGGGGCAGCAGAGATTACAACAGCACTGATGCTCCTCCTGTGATGCTCTGCCCAGCTGAGTTCATGTTTAGATCACCTTCTCCTGTGTCTTGGGCTAACCTGCAGTGATGGAAGCAGAAGAGGAATAATTTATTCTACCCCAAGGGCTCTGCTGAGCTCTTCCAGGGTTACTTTCATTGTGACCTGAAAAACAAAATTCTTTTCCATTCACCTCATCACCTGACACCAGCTGCTAACCCCAGTCCTTCAGAACTTTAGTGCCACCACCTGCACAGGAGCGAACACCTTGTCTGCATTTCATCTTTGTTCTTTCCATTTGAGAAATTAATGCTACTGTTGACAACAAGTGACTGAATGCTTGTTATCATCTGCCTAGATTTAATCCTCATAAGGTCCTGCTTACCCCTGTACCACTGCTGCTCTGAAAGATGCTGCAGCGAGTGAAAAATCCCCTTTATTTGAAAAGGAGGGTGAAGAAACAAGCTTAATTCATTAAAGAAGAAGGATTAGCTCACACAAAAGTGCTGCTCAGTACAGCTAAGCTCTCCTCTGAATGGAAAAATAAGTTTTCCAGCAAAAATAGTGCACTGCTGGAAAGGAGCTCTGGATAGAAAGAGAGCAGGAATCTCTGCTCTTAGTCAGGAGTACAGTGTAAGAGGAATTAAACTGCAGAAGGGAAAAAAAAAAGAAAGAAGCTAGCACTGAAGATCTGGTGGCCTTTTTGTAGGTCTTTTAGGAGTTTTACTTTAAATTTAATCTAGTTTGGTATCTGTCCCTGGAGCAGCTCCTCTGGTTTAGTGTTGTGTAAAAGCAACCCAGCCTCAAGTGCTCCAAGACTGCTCAGCAATGGGAACCACGCTGCAAGAAATGGGAAAACTGAGGAGATGCAGCTCAAAAACATTCTCCTCAGCCAAACTAACAGATGAATGGAAATGTATCTTTTGCCTTTTATGGATAATAATATTTTGTCTGTAAATAACTCACGGTACTTTTATCTGTAACACTTGGAATTGCCTTCTTTTCAAGCCATCTGCATTTCATAAACCATCATCTCCCCTGGATCAGTGCAATAAATTGTAAGTATAACCGTGATAAACTGTAAATACATTAATCTGTAAATACATTAATCTGCATTATTTTCAGCTTGTATAGCTTTTTGACTCAGCTGTGTTTTATAGAAGATTTTTTCATTGCCAACACGAACTTGTGGAAAGCTACAAATATAATCCAGCCTTCTTGGAAGCTCCCTTTAGGCACTGGAAGCAACCTTATGTAGGACCTTGGGAAGGTGGTACATGGCTGAATAAATTTCAGCATTTATTTTAGGTGATTCAGTGGTGTCTAGTATCAGAGTGATGCCAGAATTTATATTAATAGGGAGTTTGTGGGGTTTTTTTTCTCTCAAGAGCAATTCATTGACTGAAATGATGTAATTTGGTTAATGAAATACAATGAACAACACAAAGTGCTATCTAAAAAAGTCATGTAGTTTAAGGGCTTTGGTAGTGGTTATTCACAATCTTTGTTGTAGATGTAAAATCTGCTGTCATTGAAGTGTTCCACTGATTCCAGTACAGCTGAAGAAAAGGCTCTTCCTGGTCTAAAATCTCCTCAGTGACTTACAAATGCGCCTGTAAAGCCAAATAAAATCTCTGCTCCTCAGACTGATACTGCAGAACAGTGACAATGAGTACCTTTTAGTGCCTTGCAGCAAGCCAAATGCTGATACAAGGTTACCAGATGGTGCACATTAACACTAAAATAGGTATCTCTGAATTAAAAAAAGACATGCTATAGAATCACAGAACTGCTAATAATTGTTAATTAATGTAATGCACGAAAGAATATGAAAAAGTAGATCTGGGATATCTGTATAACCAAATATCCTTCTCTACCACCAGTAAACAGAGGTAAAATACTGACAGACCTGCTCTAGATTCTTCCAGTTTTAATTTGGCTTCTTATCCATGTGTTTAAAAATGGAGGTGGGCCCAGGGGATTCGTTCTCAGGGCTGAACTGAACCCCAGTGCACTTGGCAGTGGCAGAACTGCATCAGAGCCTGTGCTCAGCCATGTGTGCAGGAACGCAGCACAGCCACAAAGATTGTCAAAAGATGTCACCATTTGTGGCTGATGCCACATAATAACTTCTGCTAGGGATTAAAAAAAAAGAGGGACTTGGAGAGGAGCCTTCATGAGGGAAGGGTTTTGCAAATATGCATTTTAATGGCTGTGGCAAGTTCCTGCAGCCAGAGCCCCCTCTCTGTGTGTGTGTGTGTGTGTGTGTGTGTGTGAATCCATAAAATCAGAGGGTTTTGGGAAAGCTGCAAAAGGCAGGCCTCAGAGACAACAGAACTGTGATTGGAGCCAAGCAGTAGCCATGAGATAGGTCAGTAGAAAAATTATGTAAAAAGTAGAAAAGCAAGGACAAATAGAACAATGGTCTGTGTATTAACGCTCGTCTAGAATAACTCCTTAAGCTGCAGAAAAGTTTATCTAGAGAGGTATTAGGAAGTTCTAAGCTTAATAATGGAGCTGTGTGCATTGTGCTTTAAGGTTTATAAGCAGGTATTGTATTTGAAATAAGCAAGCATTGTTTTAACCAAAGGTACCTGTGCTTATAGTGGTTGGATGAAACTACTGTCAATGTGCTTTTGCTTTGTGTGATTGGTCAAAAAACTTTTAAAGTGAGTTGTAACATTAAGTTCTTGGTCTGCTGCCTGGGATGTGAGCTGCTGGCATCTTCCCATTGTCATAACCATGGAAGGAGACTGATGCTGGAAAATAAAACAGCTCAAGGTGCGTTCCTAGCAATCCTGTCCTGTTGGTGATTTGTACATAGCCCCAGGTTGGTGATAGGTGTGTTTCTGTGTCTGTGTGTCTGTGTGTGTGTCTGTGTGTCTGTTTGTGTGTGTGTCTGTCTGTGTGTCTCTGTGTGTGTGTCTGTGTGTGTGTGTGTCTGTGTGTCTCTCTGTGCCTCTGTGTGTGTGTCTGTGTGTGTTTGTGTGTGTCTGTGTGTTTCTGTGTGTGTCTGTGTGTCTATCTGTGTGTGTGTCTGTGTCTGTTTGTCTGTTTGTGTGTGTGTCTCTGTGTGTGTGTGTGTGTGTGTGTGTCTGTCTGTCTGTCTCTGTCTGTCTGTTTGTCTCTCTGTGTGCCTCTCTCTCTGTGTCTCTCTGTGCCTCTCTCTCTCTGTGTCT
>NW_005054314.1:9289721-9309518 GCF_000277835.1 Geospiza fortis
ACAGGAGATGAGATGAGGCACTTGATGATGAAGGAATGCAGAGTGCAGTCACTGTGGCTGACTCTGCGAGTCACAGAGGGACACTGACAAGAGTTACCTCGTGTTTGAACCTCTTGTGCTGAGCTGGAGTGCAACCTGAGCTCACTTTGCCCTGAATTCCTGTGCCTTGATGCACTTCAGAGCCACTGACTGCAGCAGGGAGATGGGCTGGGAGTGCCCACCCTGCTCAGAGAGGTGCTGTGCCACGAGGAGCTGCAGCCTCTCCTGGCCATGGCTTCTCCTCTGTGCAGGAATGTTTTACAAGCCTGTTGCAGTCCTAATTTATCACATATTTTATCCTGATTTATCACGCATTAAATGATGTTATCTCCAGGGAACCGTGGCTCCATCACACCCCTGCATGGTCTGGGGCTCACTGAGTGGGGACACTCCTCCAGGCAGAACAAACATGGCACAAAAGTCCAGGACTGTCACAAATCCAGACAATAATGAAGCTGCTGAAGTGGCCCAAGCGACATTGGCCCCTGGCTCACAGCCTGTTATGGGTCTACCACAAATTCAATATTCTGGATCTTCCCAAAATGCAGAGATTCCCTGGCTGCTTGCTGGAGCTTTTTCCTGAGACTGTGACACCAACACAGGTTAAGTCCAGAATTACTGACATGGGAGTGAACTGAATGTCTCCTCAAGACTGGACAGGCAGACTTGCTGGCTTGTTCCTGATCATTGGTATTTTTTCCCCCTTGTTTGGAAACACAAAATGCTGTTTGTTTGGGCTTTTTCCACCCTTCTTCATTACCATTTTAAGAGTTACTCTGTGATAGGAGCAGCTCTTCTGAGTAAAAGTTATTAGGGTTTATTCTTTATTTTTAATGCTGTTTTTAAGCTTTGAAACGAATTTTATTAAAGAGTTTACTTAATTCAGTCCTATAAATTTCTTAACTGCTCTAAGGACCTTGGAATGTTGCTACATCTGAGATATTTTTTCATTTTATGGATAAGCTTTCCCCTGACCCCAAACACAACTGAAACAAAGACAGACCATGGTTATCTGGAAATTTGCAGGCTCTGTCTTCAAGGTAATCTTTATTTTATTACGGTTACTATTTTCCTAATATTTTTCAGGCTTTATTCTGGGAGGGAGAGCTGTCCAGCTTTTTGATTCATTTTTCTTGGTCTCTGTATTATCTATTCTTAGTGGTAACAAGGACAAGATGTGCTAATATAGGTTAATAATCATGCTATCTACAGCCTTTTATATAATCTTTGTACATAAAACATCCCTTCTTCCTGTAATTTATCACCTTGCGTGGATGAGAGATGTTTCATTAAGTTTAGGTGAGGTAATAAGTTGCTGACAGGGCTTGAAGAGGGAGGTTTTTTCCCTTGGGTTGCATTCATATTCAATCACATTCCTTTAGAAAAAAAATTAGATCAGATTGGATCATGAGACAGTGTCAGGGAAGGAGTGAGTTACTGCACCTGGTGCCAGCCCAGCGCTGCCTGATGCTGCCCAGAACACAAATCCTGATGCTCACAGACCAGGAGCTTCATTATTGCCCATTCTGACTACTAAGCTGTGCTTTTGGTGATGCCTCAGGTTTGGCTTTTCTATTTCTCAGATTCTGTGCTGCTTTAGTGTGTGGGTCTGGGCTTCACATGAGGGGATGGTGAGCTCTGTGCACAGAGCAGGGAGACAAAACAATTCCTGCTCCAGCTGGGCACCAAGGACAAATGATCCAAATCTCAGCCCCAAGAGCACAAACACCGTGGGCTGGAGAGAGAAAAACAAGCAGGGTAGGACTGCATGGGCTAAAGCTGGAATGGGACAATTAACTCCAATATGCAAATGGAGCAGAACTGATCCCAGTGACGGACTCCGGGAACGCTCGTGCATTTTGTGACCATTTTGGTTCATCTTGGGTGCAGCCCTGGCTGGGCTCTTGTGCTGCCCAAGGTGCATCCACTGAGGCCTTTTAATAAATCCCTGCTTTATTCTTTAATTCTGTCCAGCCTCTGTTCTAGGTCAGCCCTCACAAGGCATCATTGGCACTGTTGTTTTACCAACCAAGAAGATGCTGTGGCTTCTGAAAAGACCCCAGAATTTGCAACAGCAAAGAAATGACAACCTAGACAGGTGGCAGGGGCTTGCACAGGAGAGAAAAAAGATCTGTATGGTTGTGATCTTTCCTTTATTCCCACTCTGTCAGTGACTCCCTCTGATATCCCCAGTGCTAGGAAGTCAAAAGCCTCCAGGTAATGCTGTGCCCCTGATGCTGCAGAGCCTGGCACTGCCTCATCCTCTCCTGCCTGAGGAGTACTTGGAGCACACCAGCCCTCTCTCACTGCCATGAACTAAACACCAACAAATCACATGGCCCTGAGCCTCTCAGCAGTTTTCCAGCATCCTCCCAAGGCAATGACAGAGCAAAGACCTTGGATCACAGCGTTCCCTCACTGCAGCAATTCAGAGACAAGAAATACTGCTCCCAGTCAATGCCTCTTTGATATTCCACCACCACTGCCACCAAAGCGCTGCCCCACCAGGCTGTATTTTGCCATGGGACAGCAAAACACTGCTCCTACAGGGATAAACAAGCCATAAATGTGACTTTGCCAGCCCAGCACAGCTCTGTTCAACAGCCAGGTAAGGCTGAGGGACTCATGCTAAGCTGCTCTGCAGTTCTTCACAGATCTTTATAGACCCCAGAGCTTTGTTTTGCAGGAGCCTGCAATTTGTGACATTCACTCTTCCCACAGAGAGAAGCTTCCCTTGGAAAAAATGTTATAACTATTGCACCAGGAAGAGTCTCCCACAAATCTGTACCAGGGAATCTAAACAGCCATGTCAAACCTCTGGGTTTGGGGTTTCAGACAGAGCAGAGGCAAACACGTGTTGGGTGATGTCAGGGGGTGCTGTAATGGGGGCTTAGGAG
Organism: Geospiza fortis; assembly: GCF_000277835.1. Classification (NCBI taxonomy): domain Eukaryota; kingdom Metazoa; phylum Chordata; class Aves; order Passeriformes; family Thraupidae; genus Geospiza; species Geospiza fortis. Next base: position 9,292,658 of record NW_005054314.1, read on the forward strand.
CAAAGAGAGGTGGGTGCAGTAGGCACATCCATGGATGCTGGGTAGATAATATGGCTTTTTGAAATGAAGCTCCTTAATCAACACATCTACAGAGAGCCCACAAGTTCATTTGTGTAGAAGAACAAACAAAGAAAAAAAAAAGAAATTTCTTCACCTGTAATAGTTTATCCACCCAGCTGAATCCTGAGAACCCATCACACCTGACTGAAAATTCACTGTACAGTGTGCCCAGAGCAGGCAAGTGCTAAGAACCCTCCTACAGATCAGTAAAGACAATTCTCTGGGAAGCATCTTGGATAATTCCTGACTTCTCACCTGTCTGTGTGTTCAATTACGAGCATGGCATGTCTGTGCATGCTGTGATACAGTTCTTGGCTTGACCCCCACCAGCATCCTAGGAAATAATGACAGAGTTTATGCTGACCTAGGAGAAGGAGCCAGCGCCTTATTGGCACTGTGAGAAATCTGGTATCTGTCACTGCCTTCATCTCCTGAGTCCAGGAGAGGTTTCACCCAGTTCTTTTTCACCTAGATTTAAGATTATCTGGGGACTGAGGCAATGGGGAGGGAGGAAAGAATTTCCCAGTTAAATGTAATCATTAGCTGAAGTGATCCTTGATTCCTCTGTTGTTTAGTTTAATTAGATGGAATTCATTTTGAAGGCAGCCACCAGTGTCAAAGGCATGTTAACTATAACTGTGAATTATTACTGCATCAATAAAAATAATGAAAAGCTTGGGTGCTAATGGAGCCATTAGGCTTTGAAGCTGCTTCTCTGTTTTCAGACATGATCCTTCTTCCTTATTGTTCCTTTCAAATATTCCCACACTGAGAACTCGTGGCCGTATTTCTCTTCACTGGTTCTACTCTTCAGAACCTCCTCTTGCCCAGGAGTGTTTCTAACCAGGTTCTGCCTTTCCTTTTCACTTTGGACCCTCCTGTTAACGTGGATATGACTGCTTTGAGTCACACCCATCAGCCTGTTTCCCTCTGTGTTCCAGTGCTCCACAGCCACCATTCAGAACTGCCACAGAATTCCTTGATACGGATTCCTGAACCTCTCCTCTTTCCATCTGCCTGCATAATCTAGATTTTATATTGTGAGATTTTTGAGAACCAAACTGTTTCTTTTGACTTAAATGGTAGCACAGGGCTGGCAAAGAGCTTGTACCAGCAAGTCCAAAATCAAGGGCTGTCAGTGGTAAGGGCTAAACTTTGCACTGGTTTCTGCACACAGGACAAAAACCCTGTGTCAGCAGGGAAATTAGGCTAAATCACATTGTCTCAAGAAAATTATTAGATTTGGGCAAGAATAAAATAGTTTAATGCAACCTTTATTTTCTGTTTCACAAAAAGCTGTCTGTCTCTAGGCTGTTCATCTGTGGGATCTGAACAAAGATTAAGGTGGATTTTCACTCATCAGCTCACCTAAAAGAGGATTTTTGAGGTCAAATTTTAGGTTCACTAACACTACCTAGTGCAGTAATCTTCTATTAATCTGATGATTAGCAACTAAGACTGAAAACTTGCCTTTTATTCTCTGTAGTTTCCTCTTCCCAGCCATACTCTTCCAGAGGCTGTACCTGCAAACTCCTTCTTTTGGAATACATAACGTGTTGGGTGATGTCAGGGGGTGCTGTAATGGGGGCTTAGGAGCAAAGAGAGGTGGGTGCAGTAGGCACATCCATGGATGCTGGGTAGATAATATGGCTTTTTGAAATGAAGCTCCTTAATCAACACATCTACAGAGAGCCCACAAGTTCATTTGTGTAGAAGAACAAACAAAGAAAAAAAAAAGAAATTTCTTCACCTGTAATAGTTTATCCACCCAGCTGAATCCTGAGAACCCATCACACCTGACTGAAAATTCACTGTACAGTGTGCCCAGAGCAGGCAAGTGCTAAGAACCCTCCTACAGATCAGTAAAGACAATTCTCTGGGAAGCATCTTGGATAATTCCTGACTTCTCACCTGTCTGTGTGTTCAATTACGAGCATGGCATGTCTGTGCATGCTGTGATACAGTTCTTGGCTTGACCCCCACCAGCATCCTAGGAAATAATGACAGAGTTTATGCTGACCTAGGAGAAGGAGCCAGCGCCTTATTGGCACTGTGAGAAATCTGGTATCTGTCACTGCCTTCATCTCCTGAGTCCAGGAGAGGTTTCACCCAGTTCTTTTTCACCTAGATTTAAGATTATCTGGGGACTGAGGCAATGGGGAGGGAGGAAAGAATTTCCCAGTTAAATGTAATCATTAGCTGAAGTGATCCTTGATTCCTCTGTTGTTTAGTTTAATTAGATGGAATTCATTTTGAAGGCAGCCACCAGTGTCAAAGGCATGTTAACTATAACTGTGAATTATTACTGCATCAATAAAAATAATGAAAAGCTTGGGTGCTAATGGAGCCATTAGGCTTTGAAGCTGCTTCTCTGTTTTCAGACATGATCCTTCTTCCTTATTGTTCCTTTCAAATATTCCCACACTGAGAACTCGTGGCCGTATTTCTCTTCACTGGTTCTACTCTTCAGAACCTCCTCTTGCCCAGGAGTGTTTCTAACCAGGTTCTGCCTTTCCTTTTCACTTTGGACCCTCCTGTTAACGTGGATATGACTGCTTTGAGTCACACCCATCAGCCTGTTTCCCTCTGTGTTCCAGTGCTCCACAGCCACCATTCAGAACTGCCACAGAATTCCTTGATACGGATTCCTGAACCTCTCCTCTTTCCATCTGCCTGCATAATCTAGATTTTATATTGTGAGATTTTTGAGAACCAAACTGTTTCTTTTGACTTAAATGGTAGCACAGGGCTGGCAAAGAGCTTGTACCAGCAAGTCCAAAATCAAGGGCTGTCAGTGGTAAGGGCTAAACTTTGCACTGGTTTCTGCACACAGGACAAAAACCCTGTGTCAGCAGGGAAATTAGGCTAAATCACATTGTCTCAAGAAAATTATTAGATTTGGGCAAGAATAAAATAGTTTAATGCAACCTTTATTTTCTGTTTCACAAAAAGCTGTCTGTCTCTAGGCTGTTCATCTGTGGGATCTGAACAAAGATTAAGGTGGATTTTCACTCATCAGCTCACCTAAAAGAGGATTTTTGAGGTCAAATTTTAGGTTCACTATCTAGTGCAGCAATCTTCTACCAATTTTTGCTCATCAGCTCACCTAAAAGAAAATTTTTGAGGTCAAATTTTAGGTTCACTAACACTACCTAGTGCAGTAATCTTCTATTAATCTGATGATTAGCAACTAAGACTGAAAACTTGCCTTTTATTCTCTGTAGTTTCCTCTTCCCAGCCATACTCTTCCAGAGGCTGTACCTGCAAACTCCTTCTTTTGGAATACATACGGATGGCATTGATTCAGAAGGACCATCAGAACAAACCAAATCACAGCCATAAACCCTCAGATCCCTTTTTCTCTTTTTATTCTCATCATTGAGGAATTGCATTTGTAGTCCCATCTGTGAACCAGCTTAATTTGGAGCCATCTGCCACGAGAGCAAATTGCTAAGTTTGCCAGATAGCAGAGAGAGACGCTGGTACCCTCCTCATGCAAACAGCTGATGTCAGCTCTGATTGTTGTGAAGAAAACGGCCACCGTGGAGGTGCTCGTGGACCTGGAGCCATTCAGATGACTGATTACAGCTCCTTAAAGGAGGAAGGAGGGCTCAGCAGGCAGCAGAGAGCGTGTCTGGAGTGCTGCAAGCACAGCCCCGGCAGGAGGGCAGAGAGCCAGGCAGGATCTGAGAGCTCTGACGCACCTTCAGGGGGCTGCTGCCACCACTCCACACACAATTCACACCAGCAGCTCCAAAAAACGGGCCCCTGAACGCCTCATCTGGAAAATTTGTACTGATTTCAACAGGTTTCCAAGTGTCAGGAAATACAGCTATTACTGGTAAATTGAGGGTGAATCAAATGCAGGGGGAAATGGGAGTTTTCAGACATGAATTTCCTGCTCTTTGCTGGCGAAAGTTAGGTGCAGCCTCCAGCTTGGCTGAAAGCAAAACTCATTGTATGGATGTTTGTATAGCAAAAATAACCATCTGATAGCACTTTTAGGGGAAAAAACAAACAGCAAAACTCAAAAAGATCAAATAGGCTGAGAGACAGAAGATTTTACAGGGAAGGAGAATTCATTCAACAGGCTTCATATATATGTTCCCTTGCTCATACAGTAGTTCTGAATTAAGGAAAAAACCCAATAATTTGAAGTTCCCTGTTAATTTCAACCCCATAGGATGCCAGCCAGATCTCTAGTTTTGCTGTGTGCCTACTGCCTTGTTTTGCCATTGCATTTACTGGACCTATCCCATGCACAGACAACTTTGCATTTTAACATTTCCACCCCCAAAGAGAAAAGCCTGGCCCAAAGTCAATACTGCATCTGCAGGTGCTCAGTTTTGCTATTTCAAACCTACCCCTGCTCTTTCTGATGGTTATTCTGTGGTTTGTTGTCTTATTTAAATAACATCACACTCATCACTCAGGATGGACTGCCATGCCAAGTACACCTATATTCCTCCTCTGCCCCTATGCAGTACAACATCAGCCTCTGCAGTGCCCAGAAAATCAAACAATAACTATCACAGCACCAGACTAGGCTCACTTTTATTTCCTGAAAAATGCATGTTTGCTGACTACAAACCTCTGCAGGAAAAGCAACACTTGCACACCCTCCAGGTTCCAGGAATATTAGTTTGTTTTGTTGTTCCTCTTAATATTCATGAATAGGTTGCTTGGTTTCCAAATGCCTGCCATGAGTTTGGGAAAAAACAAGCTATGCTATGGTTTAAGGGACCAGCTGTGTGACTGATCAAAGAGAGCTATGGTTTATAAAAAGCTTTGAGGAGTAATTGGAGTAAATTATGCAATCCTTGGAAATTACAAGATAACCTGTAAAAATCACAAAATTAGGAAAGCCCTTTGGTTACTGAAGAGGAGGATGGGTCGTTCAAGCCTGGGCTTTACTCTCTGCTGGGAGTGAAGCAGATCAGAATATCTCTATGCTCTTCCCATGGTTGCACCATGATGACTTTCTCGCTGACCCAAACATCTCCCACAGCCAACAGCATCTGTCAAGACAGCTGTAATTTTATTAGCATTGTCCTGCCTGTAACTGGTGAAGCCTCCTCCCCAGCTCCACCAGCAGAGCCACAGCTCAGTACCCAAAAGAACAGCTCTAAGTTCACAGAATTCACAGAACCACCAGGTTGGAAGAGAACTTAAAGATCATGGAGTCCACACCAGCCCCAACACCTCAACTAAACCCTGGCACCCAGTGCCACATCCAGGCTTTGTTAAACACACCCAGGGATGGAGACTCCACCACCTCCCTGGGCAGCCATTCCAGAATTTTATCACCCTTCCTGTAAAAACCTTTTCCTGATATCCACCCTCTATTTCCCTTGGTGCAGCTTGAGGCTGTGTGCTCTGGCTGTGTCAGTGCTGCTGCAGAAAGAGCCCAGTCCCAGGTGAGCACAGGCACCTTTCAGGAGCTGTGCAGAGTGATGGGGGCAGCCCTGGGTCTCCTTTTCTCCAGGCTGAGCACCCCCAGCTCCCTCAGGGGTTCCTCTCAGGGTTTGTGTTCCCAGCCCCTCTCCAGCCTCGCTGTCCCCTCTGGATGTGCTCAGTGTCCCAAGGTCCTTCCCAAGCTGAGGGGCCAGAGCTGGACACAGCACTCAGGGTTTGGCCTCACCAGTACCAAGGACAGGGGCAGGATGCTCTCTCCCTGCTCCTGCTGGCCACACCATTCCCTGTTGTCTGGACTGGGCAGCACAGATTTGATGAGAAATGCTAAGATCTCAAAATAGCCCACAGACCTCGGTTGGAGATAACCCTAAAAAGAAGCCCATCTGCTGGAGCACATCGCTGCTGATCTCTGCTGTGCTCTGCAGCATCCTCTGGAGCGAGGTGGCTCTCCCCATGTAAACAGAGCAATTTGCTCCTGCGCCGAGCCCCGGGTTGTTATAGTTACTGCCTGTGACTTACCCCTGCCATTGTCACCACATTCGCAGTAAATGGCGCTTAAACAGCAGTCTAGCAAAGGTTTGCAGAATAATGACTCAGAAAAATGCACTTAATGACAGGATCCCAGCCCCTGCACCACCCAACCCCTTCATCCATGCCCCCCCCCGCCCCGGGCCTCACAGCATCAACGAGACCCTGATTCTCTTACATAAGGAGCACAGCAAAGGTCACTACGTGTGCTTGAAAGGTTTTCAACTTCTGCTCCCTGAAAAGGTCATCCTACAGGTGGAAAAGCAGAGCTCTTAGTTCTCCTCTTGGAGACTCGGTGGCTGCTGAGTGAACCTGCCTTGGCTGAGCTCTCCACCTTGTTCTGGGGGTCTCTTTTCCTAACCACATCCAGCCACTGTAACTCCACGAGAGGCTGGAACGAGGCAGCTGTAAGAGTTGCTGTCAGGATTGTGGCACGGTGATAAGGCTGAAGATACACACCCATGAAATGGATTATGCTGGATGATGCTGCTCAGCTGCTTTTGAGATGCAAAGACAACAATTAACAGGGCTGACGTGAACAGACGCAAATAGGAACAGCTCTTCATGCCCAGAGAGACACCAGGCTCGGGGAGAGAGGCAAATAACCTGCTCAGAGGCAGGCAGAAGGGAAAGGGAACCAGCAGGTTCTCCCAGAGCCCGGGTTCAGGTGAATGAACGTTCAATACAGAGCAGAGGATGCTGCCCCTGCACCTCTGCCCAGAGTGCAGCAGAGACAGCCAGAGCCCGATGCCACACACGAGCCAAGAAGCTGTCCCCACACAGGCTTGTGCAGGCAAACTGACCCCCCTGTACATTTAATTAATCGATTATACTAAACCTAATATATAAGAAGTGCAGTGATAGCATCTTACAAATTTCACAGCCAGACAGAAACCTTCCTATGAGGTGCGATTCTTTTGTTACTACTGGAACAAAAAAGCAGCGTTTCTACAAGTTTTAGAACATCTAAGTAGCAGATGAGGACAAAGCTGTGCTAATCTGCTTTATCAGGTGCTTTCTGTGAAAGTAATTAGGTGTGGGGCTCCCAAAGGACCTTCTGAGAAAGGGTCCAGCAAGGACAATTAATGAATGTATATTGATACTGCTGTGGAATCAGCATCAGGAGCTTGTGCTCAGAAACTCCTCCTGTAACAGCTTTGAGATTTGACAAAATAACCAACTTTGGCCTTTGACAAAATAACCAACTTTGGCCCAGCTTGTCCTATCACTACACACGAAATAAATGTTCATCCCCATCACTGCACGAGCAGTCAGTGAAAGAGCTGCAAGGGCAGTTCGGTCCTGCAGCCCTCTACCAGCAAACTCTTCCTGCAGTCCCCAGAAGAGCCTGAACCCCAGCCAGGGAAGTTAATCCGAGTTTGTTCATAGAATCTTGCACCAAGCCAGTGCTAGTTTAAAATACACCGACGAAATCTGCTCTTGTAACAAACCTTGTAAATAAAGCTGAAACTGGCACCGCATCTTTTCTCCCCCACACATGCTCTCCTCCAAGTTGTAAACCCTGCAGCAGATACAATTCTAGCTAGAGAAGGAGAGCTGGCACAGAGATAACAAAAATGGAACAGGCCTACTATGAAATGGATCACTGAACTGGAGACACTGGAGCTGAATTTCAGCTGTAATATATCAACCTCATTTCATGGACCTCTGTCTCTGTCCAGTTAAGCCAGCAGGGCCGGGGATTTGAGTGGACACAAGTTTTTGGTATTCAAGGGATGTTACAGAAATCCACACGAATCCCATCACTTGCTTTCCATGGCATTTCAGGAGAAACTTGTCATTAGCCTGCTATAATCAGTGGCAATTCCTCACGCTGCTGAAAAAAACTTCTGTTCAAATTTCTAGAAGACCAAGGAAAAAAAGGCTCATTCTTAATGGATGGTCTGTATTTTGCTACTTGCATTTTGTCAGACTAAAATTCAGTACTAACAGTTCCATTTTTAGGTCAGATAGAGGAGTTTCATTATCTCTCTGGTTTTTAAACCACATATTAGAATCACATTACTACAAGCATACACAATGCTGCTATTTCTAAATAATAAAGCTGAGCACTCTTGAATTCTGTCAGGGTTGATCCTTATTGTTTGCTTGGCTACATGAAATTACTATTGAAAAACTATGTGCCAAGGGGCCTATGCACTGAAAACATTTTCTTCCGTGATTGATTGGTATTAATCTTTCACACACACAGAGGGATGTGTTCCCTTCAAAAGGAGGCTTGATATATAAGGATTATCCAAGTTTTGGATGTTCCTTTCTAAGCAGTGAATAGGCAAAAATTATCAGTGGTCAGCAATGTACATGAATTATTCTAGTTATTGGCCGTAGTGCTTACAAATGAAAAGAAGAAAATCAGAAAAAAAAACAGTTGGTGACAATAGCTGACACTTGAAGTGACAGGATTCAGATTTGGTGGTTTTTCCATAAGATCCTTATGTAACTCAGAGATGGCTTTGCAGCTCAGGATCCTTCCTACAAGTCACTGCTGTAAGTTATGTCCTGCCTCAGCATTTCTGCCCTGGAGCTCTCTGGAGAGGGAGACCAAGATGATCTGTCTGCACTACAGCAAAGGACTGAAACCCAGCAGACTGTTTGCTTGCTTGCAGCTGTAAATAAGCTTGTGTGCTTTCAGGATTTACTTATGAAAAGCAATTCCACTTAATATCAGCACAACAGCGTGGCAATAGTTCATATTTACAGATTGTAATATAATTTCAGAGAGCCACAAATTCCTTTAGAAAGTGCTCATCTATAAATCAACCTATAAATCAGTGTGTCCACAAACACTGTGGGGCTGGAAAGAACACTGAGTGAAAGAGAAAAAAATTAGTGTTTAAACCAGGGAGAACATGTTTGCTCAGGCTGGAGATTACCATACAAACAGGACTGCCCAGGTGTGGCATTCACATCCTCTGAAAAATCCCTTTGCTCAGGATTTTTCTCCTGGGAAACTGCGAAGCCTCAGAGAAATGGAAACCAATTCTTATCTCATTTGCTTCTCCTGTGTTTTGTTCCTTTGGAATGTGTTTGGAGATTGTTTACCCACAGGTGATTGTTCCATTGGATTCTGGTGTGAGTTGTTTTCACTCTTTGGCCACTCGGCGCCAAGCTGTGTCAGGACTCTGGAGAGAGTCACGAGTTTTCATTATTATCTTTTTAGCATTTTGTAAGTATACCCTCTGTATTCTTTAGTATAGTATAGTATTCTTTAATATAAAACAATATAATACAGTAATAAATTAGCCTTCTGAGAATATGGAGTCAGATGCATCATTCCTGCCTTTGTCAGGGCATCCCTCATTTACAATACCCAAGGGTCTGCTCTGGGCATTTAAAGCCATGGACCAACACCAAGGACTTTGAGCAGCAGCACTTTCCTGAGGCAGGATAACAGCTTAAAACTGAAGAGGAACACTCAACCCACCTGTTTTTCACCACTGGGCTTCCTGTAATTGAGCAGCAGCTCCACAGCTCCCACCACCTCCTTGCGTATGGCGTAGAGCAGCGCGTCCCCCACATAGACGCTGTGGCTCAGCAGCAGCTCCATGATCTCCAGGTTCTCATTCTCTATGGCTATGAGGAGGGCACTGCGCCCCAGAGGATCCATGCAGTTGATGTTGATGTTGTAGTAGATCTCTGCCTCCTGCAGGGCATGTTTCACGCTGGCATAGTCCCCCTTCTCCACAGCACTGAGGTAGGCTTTCTCTTCCGACGAGAGCTCTGCCTCCGCTCGCACGATCTGCAGTGGGATCCGGTCTCGGTACGGGGAGAAGTTGACCTTTTTGTAGTATAGCTGGGCCATGGTTCATAGTGACCAGGCAACCTGTGAGGGAGGAGAACCACGCATCAGTGACAGCACAGCCCCACAGGGGACAAACTTCCAAAGGGCCATCACGGGAAAAGCTCCCCGTCCCTTTTTAAGATGCATTCGTGACACCCCCCGAGCAACCCCACCTCAAAGGGCTACCTGAAAGCAGAAAGGTGGCACCACCACTCACAATGACAGAAACTCAGTATAATTTTTCATCTTGTTTAAACACTATGCCATTGATGTCTTTTTTCTGGTCAGAAGCACGTCTTGATGTTTATGGGTAATCTATCACATGCAAATAGTGGATTTCTCATCTTTGCTTTATTTACCACTCAAAGTTCCTTTTATTTCCTCCTTATCCACTGCTAAGCCAGGTCCTCAGCATCTCTGAAGTGTCAGTGATGGGAGCTGCTGATTTACAGCCTCCTCTTTACAGTAATAGATTCATTTTGAACATTTTTGCTGCTGCTTCTCTGCTTCCGTCTCTTAGAACAGTCTTTTATTTTTCCTTAGTGTTTACTCTTCGACTAGGTCATGGTTTTATTTTTAAAGCTTGCATGTTTTTAAACATTTTTTCTCACTCTCCTCATTTATAAATAGGACCTAAAGACAGACTGATGTAGAAAGCTCCCACCCTTGCTCTCCAAAGCAGTGATGTTGTTTTGTGGTCTAGGAAAACGAGAAGTAAATCCTGCCTTGGAAAAAGTGCAGCAAACTGAATGAATTGAGGTTCCTTCCCATGCCTCAAACATCCCAGCAGGTGATTGGAGTCACAGGAGACACAGGCTGCGTATTCACAGGTAAGGAAAAAAGGAACCAGGCTTGTCTACCTCTGCTTGGCATTGATGAACGACACCAGGCCAGCACCAGGGGCCACCAGCAGCTATAGCTAATTGGGTGACTTATTCCATCTCCTTGCTCAACAGCTTCCTGCAGCCAATTAGCTGGAGTTTTGGCCCATTGTAGTGCCCCTTCCTGGCGGAAAAGGAGGTGCTGATGAAGGATGGTGAGGAGGAGGCTGTGGTGGTGCAGAGGGCTCTGCAGGTGCCACCCCAGGCAGCCGCAGAGCCCAGCTGAATTTCTGCCTTCCCAGAGTGGGTGGATCTGAGCTCCAGCCCAGCTGACACTGCAGAACAGTGGGTGGCTGTAGCAGACAGCAAAGCTGCATCTGAGAACTTCCTGGGGAGCCAGGGATCTGTACCAGCTGCTTTGGCACCTCGGGGACTGTGCTCACTCAGGATCCCGCTCTCCTCCAAGTGCCAGAGAAGTTTGTGTTTGTTACTTACCCAGAGATGCTGGCACAGTGCTCACATGTGTCTCTCTGCACAGGCAGAACCACAGAATCCAGTGGTTCAACGTCAAGACACACACAAAGGCACTGGAGGCAAAAGGACCCATAATCTGATTAGAAACCATAAATATATTGGCTGATTTTCTGCAGGAACATTATGCCACTAAAGCTTTTAGAACGAAGGAAGAATCTCAGTGACTCAGAAGCCTCAATAAACTGCACGTAGAACCAACTACTCTGACTTTGAAAATCATCAAGGATCGCAGGTCATTTTGAAATTTTGTTTTTGAAAACGTTATTCCTCTGGGATCCAGCTGATTCCCACTGAAGCACTGGCAGGAGACAGAAGGATGCAGCACAGGTCTGGTAACAACTAAGGACCAAAGAGATCTTTGGGAAAGTAAGGAGAAACCCAAATGGGAAGGGAAATGTGTCCTCGTGTGACAGTCTGGCTGATGGGAGCAGGGAACACCAACCAGGGGGACTGGTGCCAGAGGACAGCAGTCACCATGTAAAGGTCTCCTGGGGGAATCTGTTGGCTCCAAAAACCATGAAGGATTCTGGCAACAAGTGCTGCTGCTAAAGTGGAATTGGATATTTTTCACTGCTCTTTAGTTTAATTGGACGTTTTGTAGATGGTGAGTAACATTTGCAATGAGTTATAACAAATGTCACCTTACAAAACATCATGCCAGCATTGCATCCCTTTCCTTCCCAACAGTTTTGGAGAAAGAAAAGAAAGCTTCAAATATCTCAACTCCTCAGGGAGATCTCATCTCCCAGTAGAACCCCAGTCCAAAGAAAGCTAATAATGTTATACCTCAAGCATATAGGAAGCTGCAATAAAACCAAACAGGAAAGACTCACAAAATTAATGATCTTCCTGAATTCCTCTCATGCCAGCACCTGCATAGCCTGATACATGCTGCTGACTGGGTTTGGAAATAATAGCAGGCAGGATTGAAAGAAAATAATAAAAATATCTGCCTGGAGTTCATGGAAGATTTCAGCAAAACCTTTATCTGTTGAGCTTCCCCTCAGCCAGAAATCCAGCACAATTTACAGACCCAATGTCTTTGTCAATCAAAATCATTTAACAAAGCATCGGCCACACCTGTAGATGGAAGGAATGAGCACAAGATCCCTGCTCAGCTGTCCCCTCTCAGCATCTCTTGGTGCAGCAGACAGTTCTGGTGGGCCCTACACACTTGTGTTTCCCAAACTGGTCCTGTCTCCTCCTTAACAGTCCAAAATTACAAAAACATTGATGCAATCCAGGTAAGAGAAGGGGAAGGCAAGGCACAGGTGCTGCCTAGGGAGAAGCAGCAGTGATATTCCTGAAAGGTAGCAAAAAATAGAAACACAGTCACACTAAAATTTTGGAATGGGTGCAGAGAGCCTGAAAACATGTGTTCTCCATATGAATTCTCCTCCCAGAGAGGCATTTTCTGCTACTTGGGTTACTATTTGGGGCAAGGAAAATTCTTCCAGCCTATGCCTGAGTGCAGATGCCTCAGACAATACACAGTGACTGGTTAATGGAGTGGTGATACCTGCACCACAAACAGGTGGGGAGAAACAGAAGAACCATAATGAGAGAAACATAACAAACTATTCAAGATACAGGCAGAGGACTTAGCACTCAGTTTGGACTCTATCACCTCTCTCCAGCAGAGATGCCCTTCATGTGTTGGCTTTAAACTAAAGGCTTCTCAGATGGGGTCAATAAATGGTGTGGGATGTCAGATTTGTTTAGTTTTCTCCAATAAAACAATCCTTTCTTCCTTTTAATCTAGAAAAGCCATCCATAATGAGTTGGGGGACTGTGCTATACATCCTGGGAAACAAAACAGCCTTCTCCCTGAATTATTAGTCCAAATCTCCAAGCCTTTTCAGCCTGGCACAAGAAATCAGAGTTTTAGCCCAGGAACAGCTGGCGTGGTATGAGGAAGGAAAGTTTCTGGCCTTTCGCCACTAAAAATTCCATGAGCTGTCACTACAAAAGGATTTTAGGGTCTGTTGGGAGTTGAGCCATGCCTCAGTTCCCACTTTACACACACCACACACTCCCACACAGCCCTGTCTGAGGGGAGTCAGGGTGACCTGGATGAAATGGGATGAGCAGAACTGGAGGGGAGGCAGCCAGAGCCAGTTTACAGCCATGTGTCACCAGGCCCATTATAAAACACGACTTTCCTGGATTTGATTTGCTTTGATCATCATCATAAAGGTGATTCAGAGATGGGAAAGCACCATTGCTCCTGATGGCTGAGCTGCCTCTGTAAGGGAGGCACAAAGACTCTGGGGGTATTGAATTTAGCTAGCAGCTGACATCTGAGGAACTGATCAAACACTGATTTTGGGCACGAAACCAGCAGCAAAGAGTGACCTTTGCCACTTGCTGGGACTCTGCATCACATCTGAGAGCAGCCAGCAAAGCCCCCCACCTGGCAGGCTGCTCAGAGCATGGCTGCGTGTTCCCTCACACCAGTGCTCCAGATTGCAAGGCAGGATGTTTTCTATTACCATCTGTATGGGAGTTGTCTTTTGTCAAGTGGGCAGTTTGCCTTATCTCTCTCTTTGAGTGCTCACAATCACTCCTCCCTCGGGAGGGGACAGCTGCTGATACCAGCCACTGAATGTCCCTGCATGGCTGATAAGAACTACAGCATCCCATTGGGAGATGTGAGCCCAGAGGGAGGAGCCAACCATTCCTGCCTGGATATAATCTGGAGATTCTGGAACACCAGCACGGCTTCTCCACTGGATTCCCAGAGGAACAGCAGCTGCCTCTTCCCCTGGAGCTTCAGAAGCAGAGACTGCACCTTTCTCCAGGATCCCTGCTCCAGCAGAACCACCCCTGACACTGCAGGAGGGCTGAGCCACAATTCCAATGGGACTGCTGCCAGCACCCTGACCCACAGGGTGTCAGGTTGGGTTCTGACTCTGGCAGTGTTGTTTTAGTTTACTGCATTGTTTATTTTATCCTTTTTTTTTTCCTTCTCTAATAAAGAACGGGTATTTCCTGCTCCCATATTTTTGCCTGAGAGTCCCTTAATTTAAAATTTATAGCAATTCGGAGGGGTGGGGAGGGTTTACATTCTCCATTCCAGGGGAGGCTCCTGCCTTCCTCAGCAGACTCCCGTCTTTCCAAACCAAGACAACCAGCAAAACTCAGTGTGTGAAACGACACTGCACCTTCTCTCAGACCTGAGCAGGGTTTATGTGCTGCAAAAGCCACCTGCATTTTCCAGCTGTATCAGCCCCATCAAAGAACTGATCCCTTGCAAGGCATCTTGCTCCACTGCTTCCCCCCATCCTTCTTGCCAAGGCTGTTTTCTTCTTTTTAGTGTTTCGGGGAGAGCATTTTCCTCATTTTGCAATTCAAATCTGGACTCCAGGTCTGGAAATCACGGCCCGTAACTGTGAAAATGGCCTGACTTCCATGGTGCTCACACACTGCCTGCTCAGTACTATTGATCTGTTTAAAAAAGGTTATCAACCTGAGCTATGAAATAGTCCAGAAGGGCCACTTAGGTAAATAATATTACATGTAGTTAATGGACCAATTGAATTTGTGATTGGATCCTTCTTTTAAGTGCTCTAGATCTTATTTACTAACAATGCCTGGCTGAGCACAGTATGAGGAAATAAAACTGACTTTGTAACGTTCTGCAATTCCCTTCCTTCTGCAAAGATACCCCCTTGTTCCAGAAAATTGATTTTTTCCATGGAGTTCAGTGGGAACCAGATTACAACCCTAAGTCTCACTGCCTCTCATGATCTCTCACCACAGAAGCAGAAATTTTTCCTGATGCCTTTAAATGCAAAGAGAGCCATGACTGAATAAATGTATGACCTCAGACATGTTTTAAAATTATAAAAATTGCAGTGACCTTCTGCTTCTACAGCTGTGTAAATTCCTTTTAGCTAAAGCCCCATGATCTCAGAAAGTTTATATCCAGCTCATAAGTTATATAAAATATATCACTGACTGGAGTAAGTGCTGTCCAAAACTTGCAGGGCCACAGCACAACACAAAAATGAGAAAGTGACAGCTAATAAAATTGGGGATGAGTAATCCACTTTCACTGCCCAACATGAAGAAAGGAAGAGCACTAATAGCACATGTGATAAAACTGCAAGGCTGCAGTGATTCACAGTGGAGATATGTCCTCAGAAGACGCAGAGAAAAATTCCCCATGAAGTGTTTTTCACTCATCCTCACTCCAGGCCTGGGTAAGAACACATTAATTCCCAGCACAGAACCTCCTAACCCAGAAGTGTTTGTGAAGAAAGACAAACCTCAAACTCCAGAGTACAAAGCTTACAGCCACCAGAAGAAGATCCTTTGCCAGTAACGCAAAATGTCACAATTTGACTCAAGTCCCAACTGCAAATCTTAACTTCCTGGGGAGGGTGACAATTATCCAAGATATATATGTTTGATTTGGAAAGGACAACTCTTTGGTAGAAGCCTCTTCCGCTGCATAATCAATTGATGAGTCATGAGCAACCCCATATGGGGATTTATATACGTGGTTTTATATGTCTGTATGAGATATATAGATCTATATATATGTATAAATAATATAAGCTCCTTGCTGGAAGCTTCAGCTTTGTGTCCACTTCCAAGGCACTGAGGATTCACCTGCCTCATTCTGTTCAAAGATGAGCAAGAAGCTCCCTTTGCACCAGGATGTTCTCCTCTACATCTCCTCTGCCAGGCAGAGCATAATTCATGGATGGGGAATTTGGGCTGACCAGAAATCTCAAATGCTCAGGGCTCCCTCAAGCCTCCTGCATGTCCAGGGGTGGTTCTGTGTGTTTTCATCCACCCCAGGGATGGGATGGATATTTGCCCAGCGCTGGCCCACGGGCGAGTTTCACACGGCATTGATGGGGTGTTAACGATGCTAAAATTTCAGCTGAGCTCCTCAGCCATGCCGGGCTGGGAAAGGGGAGAGTAATTCTGCAATAAAAACCAGCTGCAAACCAGATTTCCCTGCAGCACAGCCAGAGGAGTTATCCCTGCACCTGGGAGGAGGAAGCAGAGGTACAGGAGCTGCAGAGCAAGACACAACTTTGGGAAGGATGACAGAAAAAGCCTCTGGTGTAGAGCCAAATGCAAAGCTCCTCTTTGGGATACGGCAGGAGGGGGAAGTACTGACCCAGCCATGGAATATTTCAGTATTACCTCAACAGAAATCAGTTTGGGCTACTAAAATGATTAAAATTACTTCCTAGTGATGGAATGGCTGCAGAACATGCTTTTAGCTACTTTTATAATAAAGCGTTTACAATCTGCAATTCTCCCACTTCTTTCCACACAGCCATCACGCAGGTGGTAATAAATAAAAATGCACCATTGTGAGAAGATTAAAAAAAATAAGCCCTGGAATATATTCCTAGTGCATATCTTTACAAATGCAGGCAGAACAGAAAGCTCATTTTGTCTGTCTGACGTCACTGCTCTGTCCCTTACTTGTTCGAGATGGGCTATGTATTCATTTTCCATAAAAAAGAGATGTCAACTGAACTGAGAAATACTGTCAAGCACGCTGCCCTGTTGTCTTATCTGCTAATGCAGCACTAATGTAGCATGGCATCATTATCATCTCCAGCTCTGTGTCCACTGCTTCTGTGCCTGCTGCTTGTAATCTCTGCCTGCTGCAGCTATTAAACAAGAGATTGGGGGGGTTTGTTGGTTTTTTTTGCTTGTTCCCACTCTGGCT